>NW_009722069.1:3505-6100 GCF_000703405.1 Apaloderma vittatum | reverse complement strand
CCTGCGCAATGTGGAGAAGGTGTGGAAAGCCGAGCAGAAGCATGAGGCCGAGCGGAAGAAGATCGAGGAGCTGCAGCGGGAGCTGCAGGAGGAGCGAGCCCGCGAGGAGATGCAGCGCTACGCCGAGGACATGGGCACTGTCAGGTGAGGGGCTGCTGGTGCTGCCCAGACTGTTGTGAGCAGCCCTGGCCAGCTTCTGGGCTGTCTGATGAGGTGGTGCAGGTGTTCCTGGTGCCCTGAGAGAGCCCTCACTGTAACATCTCTAGCGATAAAATGTTCTCTCTCGCCTTTATTTTAAATGCTGACGACTTAAAACGTAACTCTGGAACTGTGAGGAGTAAAATAAGATGGTCTTGTTTGCAATAGGAAGAGAGAAGAGAAGTTGGAGTGGATGTACCAGGGTCCCGGAGGCATGGTGAACAGAGAGGAATACCTCATGGGCCGCCCTGTGGACAAATACATCTTTGAGAAGGCAGAAGACAAGGACGCGGGTTGTTCCAGTGAGACGGGACTTCTCCCGGGCTCCATTTTTGCCAAGTCTGGTGCCAATTCCGTCCTGGATATGGCAAACAAAATCCGGGAGGATCCACTTTTCATGATAAGGTACTAAATGTGGAGCTGAAATCGGTAGTAGATGAGGCAAAGCATCAGTATTAGTATCTCACTAAGAGCTGTCTTATCTATCTTCATAAAGACTGTTGTTGTGTCTGTTCCTCCTCTCTGCCTGTTGGTGAGCTCTGGGCTGTAGGTGGCAGTCCTGGCTGCAGAGGGCTCACCAGCAGCTTACCTGACGATGGGGATCTTACTTGTGTCTTCTAGACACAGCAACACCAAATAACGTGTTTGAATCGGTTTGTTGCTTTGGGGTAATTTTTCTGACTTCATTTCAAATCTGATATTTTCGTCACTCAAACAAAGCTGATCGTTGTCGTGTAGGTCACCTAGCTGGAAGCTGATAAGTTGGTATAAACGCAAAGATTGTTATTCTGCTTTGATTTGTCTTTAACTTCATCTTTTTTTATGTGCATGAGTATATCTGGTCTGCTGTGGTAGCTCAGGTATTTATTAGCGTTGTAGGAAAGTTGATTTTTGTTTACCCTACTAGTTGCACTCCTAAGTGGAGGAGAAGAGGGCAGACTCCTCCTTAGCTGGATTTATTTTGCTGAATGTACAAAACTTGCCCATTTTTCTGCTCTGTATGTTTTTAGAGCTTGCACTTGATTGGCATCTGTTGTGAAAATGTGGTATTTTCAGTTATTTGAATATTGTAATTATTTTGTTTCTCCTTTAGAAAGAGGGAGGAGGAAAAGAAGAGAGAAGTTTTGAATAATCCCGTTAAAATGAAGAAAATCAAAGAATTGGTAGGTATATCTCAGTACTGCTTTACAACTCAAAGCACAGAATATACTCACACGAGGAGAGGATAACAGGTCAGAATTAGTATCATTTAGGATTAGGAGCTCAGTTCTGTTTCCTGACTCCTCAGAGAAGAAGAGAATAAATTCAGCTTTCTGTAATCCTTATATAATAGAACGAGGTTCTCTATGCGTCTCTCGGCGGGGATTAATTTCCTTTCAAACTCAGTGTTATTTTATTCTTCTTGCCCTTCCGGTGTGCTTTTTTTTTTAGCTAGTGCTTAATGGCTGACTTAGTACTACGGAGTGATCGCAGGCCTGGGATTTGACATGTGCTAATACCAAACCGACACCGGGGAAGACTCTGTTAAGCTCCTTAGTTCAGAGAGAGGACCTTGTTAAATGGTTTATGTTAGTTCCAGGAGCCTTTCTGCAGAGAACTTGCTTGCCTTGCCACGTGATGGTGGCTGTCCAAGAGTAGAGACAGTAGCTGCTACTAATGAAATGACGTCTTGCTTTATAGCTGCAAAACAGTTTAGATAAAAAGGAGAAAAAGAAGAAGAAAGAGAAGAAGAAGAAGCACAAGAAACATCGACGTCGGAGCTCTAGCAGCGAAAGCGACAGCAGTGATGAGGAGCGAAGCAAAAATAAGTATGTGTTGAATTTTTGTGGTAAAAATACCGTGTTTCCAGGTTGATTTGATTTTTCATTTCTTTTTCTAGTCTTCTCTGAATTTTATCTTTCTAATTAATGCTCTTGATTTGCCTGAGTGCTTCTTTATGTAACTTCATGGGGTTTGCCTCGTGAAATTCTTTTCATGACATTTCAATATTGAAAGTCAAGAACACAGTATTATTTTATCTGCTTCAAAAGCACTATTCTGTTTTTTAATTTAGGTCTCAGAAGAAGATGAACAGCTCCTCCTGGAAACCTGCTCCTTCCAGAGTCCCCGGCTATGGCTTACAGGTAAGTACGTGTGTTTCCTGTAGCTCTTGGTAGCAAATGTCCTGAGTTGGGGAAGAGCAAGAGTTTTTGCAGTTTCTTGCAAGACTGCTTCACCAGTTGGAAGAGGGGACATGATACAATAAAATTAATTTTATGCAATCTGGAGGCGTCAGAGCCTTGAAACTGAAGTCGTTCAGATCCCTGTAGGATGTTTTTCAGCTCTGAATTCAAGTTAAGCTTCGTTTAGTCTCTCTTCTCAGAGTTACCCATCTGTTCAAACACTGTCTCAGCACTT
>NW_009722069.1:0-3474 GCF_000703405.1 Apaloderma vittatum | reverse complement strand
GTCGTGTAGAAAAAATCTTTTTAAAGCAGCTGTTAGTGAGAACCTAGAAATTGAGATAAGTAAACACAAACTCCTGCCTGTGCTTAGCCTAGTCTGAGACCTCCTCTGGGATCATGCTTTGTTGTTGTGCTCTTACAAGATGTGTTTCCTGAAAGAGACTTTGGAATTCCAGGTGAGAGGCTCTGACCAGAGCCACTGGTCTCGGAGCTCCCCGGCTGCCGGCCAGGAGAAGATCACCCAAAAGCACCGGGATCGCTCCAGGTCCAGGAGCCAGTCCCGCTCTCCTCAGAGACGCTCTAGCAAGAAGAATTCGGAACAGCCTGGATACAGGGAGTCAAGATCTCCTTCTAGACACAGTAAACAGTGAGCGTGGCTATCCTGCGTAACGTAAATGTACAGCTGCTGGTGGGGGGGACTTCTCTAGAAACAAAATCCTTCTTCTTCAGTCTCCTTCTACCACTTCAGCCATGGTGCTGCGCAGCTGTGGGTGTAAAAGCAGGAGCTGTGCGATTGTGGGAGAGTGCAGAAGCACATGGGCCAGCGCCTGGAGCGGACACGCTGTCTGCCACAGCGCTCCTAGTTTGGGACACGCTTTAATTATTACTTATGTCCGTGCTTTATTTGTGCTACTGATGCTCTTAGAAAAGGTATTTATAATTGTTGATACTAAACGCTGATAAAATCAGGTAGCACGTGTTTATTGTTTGCTGGGGAAATAATTAAAACTAAGTAAAAATCCATGGAAATTTACAGCGTATTAAAGTCGTTAGAATTTGTTGTCAGAGTGGACAGTCCTGCAGCGATGGGAGATGTCTTGGTTTCAGAATGTATACAACAAATCCAGGGAAAGTTTACATTTGTCTGTCCTAATTAAGGGTATTCTGGCATTACAGACACAGCGATCGGGAGGAGAAAGGGAGGGCTAGAAGCCCTTCTCCTAAAAAGAGCTATCGCCGACAGCACGCGCCGGGTTACACGAGGTAAGCCAGATCTTGTCCGTGCGCTTTGGGATGGAAGTTGCCCTGGTGATTGTGAAACAGCTGGATGTAATCTCTGAACCAAATTTTATTCTGTTAATTAAGCGGATTGGATCGGATGTCCAGCGAGTTGGGCAGAGAGTCCTAAGTGCTCCGTTTGGTGCTCTCGAGCTCGATTGTTAGTTAACACCTTGGACAGCTTCCCAAACCAATTCCCAGCGCTGCTGGTTCTCCGTGTGTCTCACGTCGCTGTGCAAGGCAGTAATGGGAAGTCAGTCTTTGTCCCACAGACTGTTAATTAGAAGCGTTCTGTTTCACTGTCGTCAGGAAAATATGACCTCAACAGCATCATCTCACCAGTCAATTAAAAACAAGAAGGCTGAAAAGAGGGAGGAAACAGACTCTTGCTAGGGACGTGGCAGAGCAGAACATTTTGACATGTGCTTACAAGCTTTGCTGATTGGCTCCCAAAGGAAAAAAATGTGCTTAACACCCCTAGTTCTGTGGATTCTAAATTGTCTTAAAGAATAGAAAGCAAGAGGAGTATGGAGTATGGGGTACAGCGTGCTCTTGATTCACAGCAGTGGTGTTTTCTACACAAACAGAAAGATCTCTCCAGAGGAACTGGAGCGTAAACGCCAGGAAATGATGGAAAATGCCAAGTGGCGGGAAGAGGAGAGAGCAAACAACCTCAGGAAACACCGAAAGGAGGAGGAGCTGGAGCGAGAGCTGCAGAAACTCGATTCCCACGATGGGAAGTTCTTCAAGTGAGTGTCTTTTATCATCTGCTTTTTCATTCAAGGGAAATAGAGGCCACAGCTGCTGAGGAGGAGTGAGTGATGGTCTCCACATTTCAGATGTTTCAGATTAGGGTGTACGATCAGTCTCTGCTGTGTTGTACAGTAGAACGAGGGTCATCTACCATTCCCAAGTTCTCTTCTTAACCCAAAAGAGAGCTATTTAATTCTTGAGGCTGCCAGAGCTGGGATCCCATAAAGGTAGCTTCAAATCACGATATATTTTCTCTGTGAGGAAGAGTTCTTGCAGAGTGAGGTTTTTGTGTGTTTCCTGGCGCAGAAGCGACTGGTTGAGCTAATGAACGTGGTGTTTATCGGCATGTCGTTTGAAGAGGGAGATGGGCCCCTTTGGAAAAGCACAGCAGGTTGATCTGAAGTAGTAAAAAGAAGTAAAAGGGTCACAAGGGTCCCTTCTCCCTCCTGTAGCCACTGCAGTCATTTACAGCACCAGCTCCGGCGTTGGGGCTCCCAGAGGAGCGCAGCCCTCAGTTCAGGAACACGTTGCTTTTCCCTCCTTCGCTTCACAGAAAGCAACCAAGTCCCCCGTGGCGGATGCATTTGTAATTAATGATTGGTTATATTTGGAAGATGGAGGAGACTTGAGAGCTACTGAAAATATATTTCTGAGCGCTGACCTTAAATAAGACATTGAATCTGTTACAAGCCAAACTAAAAGGTACCCAGTCCTCCCAGTGCAGACTTTAACAGGAAATAATCTGCTGTATCCTGTGTTAGATTAATTTAAATATGTGGCTCAGGGATGGCAAATCCTGCTAGAAATAGTGTAATGTTTGGAAGAGATTCTGAATTCTTTCTTTGGTTGAATTTTCTACAGCCGCTTAAAATTAGAGAGCGCATCAACTTCCAGCCTAGAAGATCGGGTGAAACGCAAAATCCACTCCCTTCAGAGAACTCCTGCTGCCTTGGAAAAAAACTTTATGCAGAGATGAAACTTGTTCTTCCTCTGCTCCTGTGCAGAAGTTAAATGGACGCTTATTCCCAAAGGTGAGAGACCTCCAGCAGCAGCCTCGCTGCTCTCCGCACGAACAGTTACCATCTCCCAAAGAAGTGCTGGATTTCTGCACTGCAGCCTGCAGCATGTTCTGGACTTCTGGTGGTGTGAATACGTTTGTAATGAGTATGACCTTGCAAGCAAACCTTTGCTGGAGAACTCATGAACCTTTGTATTCTGTTTTTAACGTGTTGCCAGCTCTTACCCTTCCTCTCTCTCCACCCCTTGACTGGCATAATTTTTGTATGTCGTTATTACCAAATTAAGCCAGGTGATAACTGCTTTCTACATTGGGCAGAATGTCCGAGCTCTTTATACGACGGAGCAGAAGACCTATTTTTGTTAGTCTTTAGAAATCGGAGCAGAACAGAGTTTAGTTTTGTGGAATTTGCTAAAAGCTACAAGAGTGATGGACAAAAACCGCTGCTCGGTTCCATCACCGTTGCAGGTGGGGGTGGGGGGGGGGGCGTTAGCCGAGCCTGCAGGATGCCTGTAGCCACCAGTTGGTTGCTCACAGGTTTGGGTGGTGGTTGGAGCTGCTCCGGAGGGAGAGGAGGTGAGCAGAGCAGAGCGGGTGTTTCTCTGCCATTTTTGTAATGTAAGTAATGTGTATATGTACAGCACTGTAGATTTTCCTTTTTTCGCTTCCCTTTTCTTTTTAAATTAAGAAACTTTACTGTGGTTTTTA
>NW_009722068.1:0-1289 GCF_000703405.1 Apaloderma vittatum | reverse complement strand
CCTTTGCCACCCCCCCCCCCCACCCCAGGCCCCCAGCCAAGATCAGCAGCACAGCACCAGACCAAGCCATCACTTTAATGACCTCTTCCATGAGTTTTGTGCTATCATGATCTTCAGAGGCTGGAAGCTGAGGAAACCACTCAGCAACACCAAGTCAGATTCAAACTCCAAAGTTTCTTGACTGTTAATGAGTCCCACTGAGGGGCACTACTGGGAAACCATCCCCAGTGTCCAGTTAGAGCAGAAAACTGGAGGCAGAGATGACAGGTCAGGAAAATCAAAGTGAAGACCCAGTGATGCTGAGTAAACCTGGATGTGTTTCATGAATCCAAAGGACCAAGCTCTGACTCCCACCTCCTGGAAAGGCAGATCCTGTCCCTCTCTGATTCCTCAAGGCTCTCCCTGGGGCACTGGGGTGTGGAGATGTGCAGGGCCAAGGGCGGGGCTATGGTCCAACATCTCCCAGGCTCCTAAATTTGGACGGGGGAGCAATGAGGCCCCAGTGCTGAAGGATCAGTTGTTTTTTCTACAGGTGTCAGTGGCAGAGGCAACAGCCGTAACCACAGTCATGAAGACACTCTGTCAGGGGTCTTTCAGTTTTTCCACACCCTTCTGCCATCTCCTCCTCAGGCTGTCCTGCAGTGTCACATCTCCTGTTCCTCTTCACCTGCAGGCTGTAGTCATCCACCCAGCTGTCCCATCTTGCTCTCTCTTTTCTTTACTGGTATCTCCACATCCTCTGTGACTGAGCCTTGAGCTGATCCGGACTCCTTTCAGGTGATGTTTTTCACCACAGCACTGCCCTTGGAGAGACATTTCATGCCCCTTGTGTCCAGCCTGGACCTCCCAAGCTGCACTTTGTGGCATTAAATCTGTCACGGGCTGCTTCTCACTATCAGGAAAAGCTCCACCATTTCTGAAATCACTCTAAGGCTGCTCCTACACTGCCCACAGTTCCCACAGCACTCAGCTCAAGGCCCTCCTCCTCTCTCTAATCATCCTGGTCTTGAGGCCTCCCAACCCCATCTTAAGTGACCTCTGGCTCCTCTCCCAGGTGTTTGTAGATGATACGATAGTGGTCATAGGCCGAGAAACACTGAGTGACCAAGAAAAACTGCGTGAGATTTATGCCTGAAGTGGCAGAACAAATGGCATTGTCTTTAAACTGAGAGAGGGAAGATTCACATTGGGTAGAAGAAGAAAATATTTAATGATAAGGACATCAAGGCATTGAAGAGTTTACAGAGAGAAGTGGATACCCCCTCCCTGCAAGTGTCCAAGGTCAGGAA
>NW_009722067.1:0-31692 GCF_000703405.1 Apaloderma vittatum | reverse complement strand
AGGTGGGGGTTATGTTCACCCTTTTCCAGTCAGTGGGAACCTCACAAGACTGCCAGGAAGTCTCACACATGATGGCTAGTGGCCTAGCAACCTCAGCCATTACTTCCTTCAGAACCTATGGATGTATCTCATCAGGTCCCGTGGATTTGTGCACCTTCACTTTCTCAAGGTGTTCCCTGATTTGATCTGCTTCTACCCTGGGTGGTTCTTCACTTGCAGCAACTGACTTTGGTAACACTGCAAAGAAATGTTAGAATTTTTAAATGTTGAAATGCTAATAAATAAATAAATGCATACATACAAAGAGTGCCTAATGGAGAAATCTTTTGGGAGATTTAACTGCGTGCCATTTAGGTGAAGATTCATGGACTGTCTGGGATTTGGTATGACAGTAAATACATGACTGGAAGGACCAATCTGTGTTTCTTGCCTGAGACCATGTCTGGGACCATGTCCTCAGGCTTGTAATTTGTCCTGCAAAGAAAATTATGCACAGACAATTCTATGGAAGGTATTTAATTTCTTGATTGTAGCATTCAACACAACTTGGAGAAGTATTGGTCACCCTGTTGGTCTGTGGAATCACAAGATTTGATTACTGTATTTACCCTAGATATCTTGGGAAAAAATGAAACTATAAAAAAACCCCCCACAATTCTTGCAAGAGATGGCCTCTCACAAGCTTGAAAGCATTTCAGAGAGACCGCTATATCTTCAAGAAGCTGAGCTAACTGGAGTAAAGCAAATTTGCTCTAGTGAACAATGGATGTTATTTGTTTTAACTAAGTTTCTCACTGCAAGAGATTCCAGGAGACAGGATCATATTATATTTATTCTTTCAGATCATGTGTTTCTTTAAAAATTATAGATATTAAAAAATTGCAGAGAAGACCAGCAAAGTCTACTGGAATAGTAGAAAAAAGTTGTATGGAAGAGGACTTCAAAAATCAATTTTGATTTATTTTTTGTTTAGGCAAACTACATTAAATATATGTGATATGTACCATTACAGGAATTTATTGTGTTGCATTGGGTCCTTTTCGTTAATTTTTATGAAGTTAAATATTCAGCACTGTAGAAAGTCATTTTGTCATTAGGAAACCTAAAAGTTTCAGAACAAACCTTTCTTATGCTGGGGTCAAAGTATAGTTCAATTTGAATATCTGCCAGAACTGACATTAGATTGAACAAGAACAGAATACAGTCTGTAAAGAAGTGGCAGTGAATGAGGATCGCTCTTGTTCACACATTTGGTGAAGATATGCACATACTCAGCGTTCTGAGCTAGTGGCATAGGGACACTTTGTCAATATTACTACAGTAAATGTTGAAGTGAAATGACAGATTTTCCTCTTGGGGCTCCCATGAGAAGCTGACATGTAATCATTATTGAGACTTAATTTCTTTCCTGCTCTTAGCTGGAAGGAACGTGGAGTTCAAATCCGGAAAGGAATCTGCAGTCCATCTGAAAGCAGGAGATTAGCGTGTAACTTTCAGCATGTGACCTGAATCTGTTTCCAACCTGGAAGATAGTGCTAATTGTCTTTGTTACAATCCAATGTCAGTGATTTTTGGGTCCCTTATGCATTGTTACAACAGATAAATACGATCATTTGAGGGAGTTAGTCCCAGGGAAGATGATCCCAGGACTGAATCCTATAGAGGCAGAGCTAATGAAATTCTTAAACATGAACAGAGTAATTAGCTCACCAGAAGAGAAGAAAAATGATAGTATGGTGAGTAAAAGGGGATGGATTTCAGAAGGAAGAAAGAGAAGGAAGATCATGGTTGAACAGACAGGAAGCTCTGCCGAAGAAAAGTTTAGAGCAGGTGATTTGTTAACTAGGAAGGACTGTGACAAGAGAGATGTCTTGGTGATGACCTGTTGGCATGGCTTGGCGCACTGGATATGCAGTTTTGATGGGGAATGTACTGTCTCTTCAGCTGTAAAAACTCAGGCTATGATGAACTTTAGGTGGAGGAATCCTAAAAGATGTAACAAAATCAAGATGACATGGTAAGATGACAGGTTAGAAACGTGGGGAGTGGGATGTAAAACAGATCTAACATAAATAACCCAATAGTTAAATGCGATATGGCATTTAACCCAATAGTTAAATGCAATTTGGCTTCAAGGAAAAGTTTGTCTTCCTTCCACAAAATATGAATGATGGACCTTGATTTCCATGAGGAGAGAGGTGGTCAGAATGTTCTTTCCAAAAGCCTCTTCTTAAGATGTAGAGTTCTTCTGTGTCCACCACAGTCCCACAATTACACCCAGATCTCAGATCTGTAATCCCATTGCGATATACAATATACAACAATGTTGTTCACCTTCAATCATATGAGTTAGCATGGGTGGTTGTAATAACGTGCATAGTAAGGGGCATGGCTGCAGCAGGAGGGGAATAAGCTAGATACTAAATTGGAGACAATCCACTTCTAGAATCTATAGTGCCTGATTTCTTCAATCTACAGTGTCAGTTTGTCTGGGTATGAAGAAATTGAATATTACTTAAAAGCCACATTAGAGCTTCTTTCCTTATACTCATATTCTGAAGGCAAGGTAAATTTTTATATCCCTGTGGAGATAACTAAAACTTATTGCTCAGTAAATTCCCCTGAATGTGCTGTACAATTGGGTTTCAACCTGAACACCACCTGTTGGTCTTGGAGATTTGATCATATCAAGCAGGGAAAGAATTTTGTATTATTTTTTTTCAGTTGGGCAAGAAGTCTCAGAAGAGAAAGGGCAAAAACTGAAAACATCCTGCCACCAAGAAAAAATGCGCTTTTCACCTTTTATTTTTCCTGCAGCTGTTAATGTTTTTAAAGGTGATTCCAGCTTTCAATAATTCTCTACCGTGTAGAAGCATTGAACGCTACGCTGGTTTAATGCCCTGAGTCTTGCTCTATGGCATTTGTTTGGTGGAATTAAATAAATCAGAATCTATCCAGGGACAAAGAACAGACAATTTTGCATGCAGACACAGATAGATGTGTGAAAAAAATGTTAACATTTCCTTTAGAAAAGAATATGCAGTAACGAAAGTGCTTCTGATTTCGAAGACCGAGAGGCATTAAAAATGCATCTGTACAATGAGTCAAAGACTTTAAACAAACACTGATAAGATATTTCCATAACAAGAATTCCTCAGTGTGCTCCACATATTTTTTTTAATTTATTTTTCAAGAAAATCTTTAAAATCTCTGGTTAATCTCTCATCTGGTGTTTATCCTAGCACTTGTTCTTCTGAAGCTGAGCAGGTATCGTGCTTGATACCAGCTCTTGCTTAATACCTGCTCTCAAAAACTACCCAAGGGTAATCAATACCTTTGTACTTGGAATACTTTATGTATGTTTGTCATAAAAAAAAAAGAGCTGTTTTCTTTCTAATACTTCTGATACATCATGCTGCTTTAAAAGAATATTGTTGGATGAAGTAAATATGTCCCGTGATGCAAAAAATTATAATGCAAAAAGGAGCTACTATGGTAGCTTTTCTTGGAGCATAATGTAAATTTGATTTCAAATAGTCAAAGCTTTCCTCCTATTGACAGATAGCCCTTGAGACTCAGATATTTCTCAGTATATTCAATTAAACAGGGTTAATATTGCTCATCATTAGCCTTCCTCTGTGCTGATTTTCCATGGTGAGCTCATAAATGCTATCATTAGAAGAACCTTTCAAAAGAGGTTACATTTTTGAAAGCGTTTAATGTGTATTTCCGGGTGGATTATTATTGCTGTTGTGTTATTACCCAGCATAAAGAATCATACATCAGGTGTACTTAACATCAAGCCATTTAACTAAGATTACTCCTGTTGGAAATACACTGTGCATAATATTCTGAACCATGTAATACAACCCAAGAAGCAAAAGTCACAGGAGCTGAAACAATGTATAACTTTTTGTATCTTTGCTGATTTTTCAATTTCAGTACACAGATCTGCTTCCAATGAACGTAATTGTAGAATTATGTTTTTTAAAAATCACTTGTAATAATGCATTTTTTTTTGTCATGCATGGAAAGAAAACTCATTTCCTTCTCTTTTTTTCCAGACTTTATTATTTCCAGTTAGTAGACTGAAATGATTGCTTCTATCTCCTGGGTCTAATAAAGCAATTTGGCTCTTTAATGGGCCTTGTTAGGGTTGAAGACCAATGTCTTTCTGGTACTCTTTTTTGCGTTATTGGTGCACTACCTGCTGAGTCATCAGCACAGAAACCAGAGGTTAATTTCACTTCTACTAAATGAAGCAGATAATCAGCCATCAGAGGATGGCTCCTGTGCTGTAAATAAGTCTTGACAAGCTGAGGGACAGCACTGTGCATCACTCAGCCCTCTTCACACCATCTGTCCGCAAATTAAGACAAAGTAAGGATATTAATTTGTTACATTTCAAAAGCTGCACTGACAAACCCACATGGACATTTTTAAATGGCGATGAATAACTGAAACATTTTACTAATATTCCATTGAGTCATGGGTTATAGTTTTGCAAAATTCTTTTCCAACAATGAATGTGTGGAAAGTGTTTTGATCAGATGTACAGCTAATGGCTGTCAAAGTAGATCCATTCCAAAGTATTACACTATTGAATATTTTTTACTTAGGTTGAAAATAGCATGGCAGAAAACCCTGATGGCAGAAGAATCTGTTGTATTTCCCAGAGATGTTATATGGAGAATAAACTTTCAACTAATGGGGAAGCTGTTACATGGTTTCAGGAGCCACAAACATTTATGAAAAAAGATGAGCTCACCAAAGCTGGTGGAAAATAATTCCTGGAAATTGCTGAGGTGAGAGCATACCTTATATATTTCACTAAATCCATGCAACATGATAGCAGAGCAGTGGTTCCATTGATCTTACACTAAATCACATCAGCTTGCTGTGGAAGTGGGGATGAATGCATGTGCAAGAGAATTGGTTTTACAGATGCATTTTAATTATTCATAACATGATACGTCTATTCATGTGCAACTCTATTTTTGAATAAAATAGAGTTCAAAGGGTTCAAAAGTCAACTATGTATTAATGACAGAAGTATAAAAATATTACAGAGTTAGTCTAATGAGCTCCATCCAGAGCTGGAGTTGTATTGAAGAGAAATGAAGGCACAGAGCAATTTTCATTTTTCTCTGGAACAGTGCCACACAATAACTACAAGGCTATGAAATAACTACGAGGCTATGATTAATGAGTAATAATGCTTCTGTATCCAGATTTGGCTAAACAGCTTTTTAGAGACACTGTTTTTAATTTTTCTTCTTCATTATAAGACAGAGATAAAATTGAGCATTTAAACAGAATTTAACAAGAATTTTTTTTCATCTAATGGTTTTATAAAATGGCTTTGAGGTTTCAGATAACAGGTCCACACTGATCCAGTACAATGAGAGCTTGGACATCTGGTTTACCTGCTGACACCTGAGTTAAGAATGTCATAATCTACAGCTGAATCCTAGCCTTGTACAGCTCTCTTAGAATGGAGTGATGCCCTTCAGTGATGTGTGTCTCTACATTTACTCCATGGGGTCAAAAGTAACAGGCTTAAATTAAGGAGCTAATTTTTGGTCTGCTAAACTTGGGTGAGATAGGAAGAACCTACAGTTCAGAGAAGTAATTTCCAGGCATTTTTAATCAATGATGATCAGATCCTCACTACAACAAGAGCAAAGCTTGTCACTGAATTGTTTCCTCAGTAAAAAAATAGATAGAGAAGAGGAATGAGGTTGTTACACTAGAGTTTTAAAAGGTTATTACTGAAGCATTTTGATATAAGTAACTTTTATATTACTAATTGCAACTATCTATTAAATTTTATTCTTAAAATCCTCCAGCAGCTGTGTGTAGTGGTAAGTTGTAAGAGGTGAACACTGTTAAAAGCAGTAGGATTCTTAAGCACTCAGATTAAATATTAATTAAATCATAATTAATTAAATGATTGAGTTTTTGTAACTTAATTGGCATCATCATTGCACAGAAATCATATTAGAAAGTATTAAAATTATTACCCCCAAATACATGCATGTTAATTTTTTTTAAAAATATACAGCTATACATAATGTATATAAATATATACATCAACATAAAACTGATCTCTAATTAATTGGAAATAGGTGGCTTCACAAAAGCTAACTTGCCCTATGTTTGGCTCCTCCTAGGTGTCTGATGATGATGACTTGATCCTGATGACTTCTTGGAGCCCAGTGTCTGTTCTCCTTTGGCAAAGTGATGAGTCATACACCAGTGGGATTTGATTTTTATGTTGGCTCAGGTGAATTGAACCTCTGTAATCATCTATTTAATGTCAGCCTTGCTGACAGCACCTTCTAGTACCGCATGCTTCCTCTTCATTCCCAATATCTTCTGTTGCTTTCTTCTATTTAATTGTCAGAGCTAAGGTCCATCATAGCTAGCTTGAGAGTCCACATTTTACTGAATTGAAGTATTTAAGGCCAAGCACAATTAAATGTTTAGGCACAGAAGCAGTGGAACTTCCTTTCTATCACTAAGGGGTGGTAACCAGAAGACAGTTAAAATAAAACATGTTTGGAGGAGTTGGATTTGGTTTTAGTAATGTTTCCCTACGTTACCTTATGCATAGTTATTGTGCCTGTAATATTGTTTAAAGACCAGGATGTTTTTCTTCGGGATAAATGTTGAAGCTAAGTTGGATGTGTCCGTTTCAGCAATTTGGATGCAGGTTTTGAGTATAAAATAAATGTTCAGAATATATTCACTTCTCAGTTTCAAAAGCAACAATCTACAAAAACTGGCTTTGTAAAACTCTGTTCTGAGCAAAATAAATATATAAAGAAAAGGGGAAATCAAACTGTCCTTCAAAATAGCAGAGTTGAGTTGATTTTGAAGACTCCTCTCATTGCATTGTTTATAGTAGCTTAGCTGACCACAGCAAAGGAACGATGTTTACCTAGCTTAGAAAGTTTGGCTGAAGAGTATGTTTGCTTTGCTTACCTTCTCTTGGATAGCTCTCCACAACTTCAGAGAAAATGTGATGTAGTTTGCCAGTGGGAAAGAGAATAGTCTCTTACATGTTATTTCATGCAATCTTCCCTCTCTTAAGTGTCAACAGCTTTGCTTCCGAGTCCTGTTAAAAGAAGGGAAAGAAACATAAAGTGTGCAGAACAGTACAGAAGGCCTTTGCTTGTAGTGACCTGTGGTGTTACATGTATTTCCTATGTGACATATAGCAAGAAAGCCAGGTATATCATAAATAACTGCGAGCTAATTTATCTTGAAGAAAAAGAAATTAAATTTATTCTTAAATACCTAATGAATTTCTTCTAGTAAGTTTCTCCTTAATTTTATAGCATTGTTATTAGAGGAAGTACATTACCTTACCTAGCGTCTCCAAAGAGATTAGTTGCATTAAA
Organism: Apaloderma vittatum; assembly: GCF_000703405.1. Lineage (NCBI taxonomy): Eukaryota > Metazoa > Chordata > Aves > Trogoniformes > Trogonidae > Apaloderma > Apaloderma vittatum. The sequence continues at coordinate 24,286 of NW_009722067.1, read as the reverse complement.
TTGTATTTTCCCATAGTGTTTTCTAAATTGAAACTATGAAGTAATATACAAGTTCTAGACTATTCTTTAAAGCTAATAACCATTCAATTTTTATGATAAACTGTTCCACAGCTGTGCCTTTTTCTAGTAAAATTCTTTGGGAGCCTGCAAAGCAAAATAGTTTGTTTAAGTTTTGAAGATGTGCAGCATACTCTATAAATTGGAGCTTCCTTACAGTCCATCAATATTGTCTCGAGAGAAAGAGTTTTATAACGAATTTTGTTCTTCTTCATTCTCACACTCTCAGTTATATTTAATTTTACTTTTAAATATGCTCATACTGCACACAAGTGAGCTCTCTCCATAGAGTGCAGAAGAAATAGCCTGCATCAGCATGTAAACATGAAGGGCATTTCCAAAGTTTTGGAGTTTTTTTATCCTCTTTCCTTTTTTTGTTCATGCTTACTTGGATTATCAAGATGAAACAGGTTTAAAATAAATTAAAACTTAATTTATATGCAAGCAATGGGCTCATTACCATAGGCAAGTATCCACCTCATTTGCTTTGAGAAGTCTCTGTTATCATGACTTTGAGGAGTAGCTGCTTGACGGCCCTTGGAGCATTGTGCATGCCACTTTTCATTCAGCATAAGGCTTTGAGAAGTATTAGCGGTTGCTGCTCACATGCTATTTGGAAAAGCCTGGTCAAAACCTGAGCCCTTATTTACTTATTTTCTGGTTAACACATCTCTCTGTGTGTGCAGAATTGCTTTGCTCTTATTCCAAGCAGACCCTAACTGATATCAATATCCTGTTGTTACTGTGATCTCACCATTACGTATATTAAAGCTGAGGTAACAGGTGAAATCTCAGAAGAGGAAGAAGGGTCACAGGAGAGCACAGGATGGCATTTTAGAGGTTCCTTGCACTTCTTTTAGTTCACATAGTAACAAGAATCTACAACCTCTGATGGCAGACCAATAGTGAGTCATGGGATCCTCAGCTGTTAGACCTGACAGTCATTCAAAAGCCATAGACAAAAGGCCTTTGAACAAGTCCTTTCAACTGGTCATTTTTATTCAATACTGGTTTAAATGATTTCTCCCTTTAAACTGCTTATTCTGCGATATGTATACTACCTCTCTTTAATCGACTGATTTTATTAATCAATTAACTTTTAACAATCATCCTTTTACACTAATTACATTTCTACTTGCTGTATTTTCCTTGATTTATTCTGTTTTTCTCAATGAACTAATGATGTTACTTTCATTTTTCTTTGAGCTGTATTTGAAATGTTTAATTTTCCTTGCATGTTTCAATTTTTAAAAAAGAAAAAAGAAAAAAAGTCCCTTATCTATATGTATTAACCAAATAGCTATATTTTTACTACATTAATGATAGAAGAACATTTGGAAACACTAAAGATCATTGGCACTGGAGACTTAACCTCAGTAACTTGACAGATACAGGGACACACAGACTAGATGCACAAAATATTGGGGTTTGAATTCTGCAGTGTTCTGAACACATCCTACCAAGTGAGAAATGGAGTCAGTTCTTGATTAGAGGTTTGCAGATCTCCACACAGATAAATCCAATGGAAAGCTGTGCCACCAATCACTTTTTTGTTTGGCAGAATAGTAGTATACATGGGTTTCTTACTAGATGTGCTTTGTGAAGTAATTTAAAAATGCATCATTAAAAACTGAGGAAAGCAGCATCATTACTAAATTAACACTCATCTTTCTAAAGGGTTTGTCATTTATTCTAAAGGAAAAGGATTATTTCTGTAAGAAAAAAAAATTTCCTTAAACCCAGTTCTATCACACCCAGGTGGAAATTTGTCTCTATTGTCAAGGCTTGGAAAAGCTTATAGTGCTAGAGTTCAAGTGGTTTAAGGTCTTTTTCTGTCTGCTTTTATATTTCAGATTTCAGGTGTTAGGAGGTTAAGCTCTCCAGCCTTATTTGCTATGAAAATTACCCGCTGCCAACAAAAGCTGTGGATAAAACTATAAAAATGTTAAAAACAGTTCAAATGCAAATATAGACAAGGAATAATCATATTTTGCATTGCTTCAGAAACAATGTGTAATTCTAGCTCAGAGTCAAATCCCTCCCTCTTTGTCACGTGGAGGTATGTATGTCAGTGATGCTCAGTGCCATACAGAAGCAGTGAATAAAAAACCTAACAGCATTCAACTTGTCACAGAAACAAGAGGTTTCGGGAGGCAATGCCAAAGTGTTTGTTTACATATTTAAGATTTTTTATAAGTGTTCATCTTGAAACATCTTTGTGTAGCAGTCTTGGAACAGGAGGATGAATTTTTAGGTTTTTTTTAATAGTAGCACTATCTATTTACATATATAATTAAGAAGAAGAAGCAGCATTTCTTCTCATGGAAAATTTGAAAGAAGATGTCCTAAAATTTCTTATAGCCCTATTTTCAGTGGGCTTTTATAATGAGTTGTTGTGTACGGAAACACATGTTTTGTGTGGAAACACGTGTACTCATTCATCATCTAGTTTAGGACTGGTGTTACCATTCTTTATGAGCCAGAGAGAAAACATTAATTTTTCTTGTGAAATGCAATTTAGGCTAGCACCACAATAGAATAAGTCTCGATTTATATGCAATGATAGTCATACTTAATAAACCACTACTTAATATATTTTGTACCTATTGTTTAGTGTTTTATGCAACAGGAGAGAGGAGGGACAGGATTCAATTTGATTAAGACAGCTAACTCTAGATGTCTGTGTTGTGTAAACTCCTTTTCTAGTCAACAGTCAATACAGTTAGGGAGTCTAGAGATTTATTCATGTGGCTAGCCTGTAGACATCAACTTTTACATTGAGTTTAATCACACTATTTAAGCTCTGCTGCCTGTATTGACTAGATCTCTGGCAACTTCCATGAAAGTTGAAAACACTTAAGTTACTTATAGACATGCAAATTTAAGTATCTTATTTAGTGACCCTTCCCTCATTAGTTTCTATGCAAGTTGTTATTTCTACAGTGCCTTCTTATGTCAATATCCATCTGCAAATCACTCCTGATCCTTTTGGGAACAAGAAAGGACATGTACAGAGATTGAGTAATTGGTTTAATTTCACTTATTTGAAATAGACTACTAGGAGTTTTTACATGGGATTCATTGTCTGGAGGGTTAAAAAATCATATTGCTAGTATTCACAGCATTCCTGGTTAATGACTTATAGGCACTCATACACTGGCAGTTTTTGAAAGGAGTGGAAAAAAATGAGAAATCTCTCAAGTTCCTCAAAACACATCACTGTGTTGGATGGACTTTGCACCACTTGGTTTGTAACCTTATGCCTTCCACCACTGTGTCTTTCTGTGTCGGCTTCATGACATATTTATGAAAAATACTACTTAGGATTCTTTGTGCCTGTTGCTCATGGGATTTGTAACAGAATTTTCAGTTTAAGTTCAGAAAGTATTTAAACATTTAATTCATCATGTTTGGGATATCTTTTGAGTCTTAAGTTTAATCAGTATTAAAGGATGATGAGACATGTGCATAAAGTTTTATTTGTGGGATCCACAGCTGATAACATGCATTGGCTTCAAAGTTATCTGAAGGAGAGAGGTGTCAGGAGAAGAAATACAGAAGAATGAGAAAATGGAAAGGCAATTGTTCCCAGCTGGGAAACAAAATAGTGGGGTCTCTAGAACACCCTCCTCTCTCACATACAGTGCAACAGTGAGCTGGAGGTGCAGGTGTTGTTGAACATGATATTTTTCAGCCTTGCTTTTTCCGTGGTACTGTATGGTTTTACTCAGGACCTAGCCAAATTCACTGCTGTTTTGTTTTATTATTTTGTTTGTTTGTTTTTGATGGTTTTAGCACTGAAGGGAGCATGTTTAATCACATGCAAGTGTTACACACAGATTGGTTTCTGAGTTTTGGGCATGCATATTACTTAGTATTACTTATCAGCGATTTATAACTATTATCTGCAATGTTATTCACTAAGTCCTGTACTCTTGCAGGATAGACTAAAAGATACAAAATGAGAGATAGGTAAGGGGGATAGGGGAGACGATTCTTATGCCAGTGGAAATAGCTTCCCATGAGAATCTTCCATAGCTACAACATTGAGGTTGGCAGGTGCAAGCCTGTGAGAATCACAATGTGAGAAAAACAGCATGGGAACAAAAGGGGGAAAATACTGTCACATCAATTTAGGTGAGAGACTGTAGAGTTGGAAGAGAGTAAGATTACGGAATTGCAAATGGAGGGCCCTTAATATTAGGAAGGTTAAGACACTTAAGGCACTGTGGAGTTTAAGTGAACGCGCTTAAAGACAAAGGTGAACTGAGAGATGGGAATATGGTTCTGATCTGAGGTCCACGTGAGCTACATTATAGACGGGGCTCAATTGTAGTCAGGTAAGCAGTGATCTATTCTGTCATAAAGCATCTTAAGGTACCTGTTGGTTTCGTTTTTGACAAAAGGTATCAGTGTAGTGATAATAAGGTCTAGCTAGATGAGAATAGAGAAGACAGTTTTGCAGGTACAGAATCTTGTTCATATTTTGATTTCTATGAAGTGCAAGACTTCAGACAGTAAGAATCATACTGAAATAATAATTTGCAATATTTTTCCTCAAGTAGCATGCAAGAATTCACACAGAAGCCCTTCACACAGCTCAATAACTACGGACAATTGCTGCAATGTTTTTAGCTACCAGGCTATTCAATTGTGATTTCACTTACTAGATTATTTATTAATGTAAAAAACACACTGCATTTAAGGTGACAATTTCTAAGTATTGTTGCTTATTTACTGGCCAGTAATAAAAGATGAAGCCAATAAAACAAAAGTCAAAAGCATTTACACTTCCTAAGAATAATCTGGGATTCCATCACCTTTCAACACAAACATCTTTACATTTTACCTATTAAACGTAGTTGTGCATCAATTATTCTAGCTTGGGCTATGGATGTCTGTGGCTTTTTCTAGCTTTACCAATGTACAAAGTAGCAGAGTATTTCTGAAATTTCTGTTATTGCAGACTTCTTTCCATGCAGCTGGCTGATACACTAAAGTTAGTAGAAGATTTTGGAGGTCTCCAATTCCCTGTTTTCAGACAATTATTCAAGTAGGAAAAAAAAAAGGATGTTAGTTGTAAATATTAGTGATTATACATTGAGAAGCAAGGATGGAAAGATTATTGACAGTTTATGGAGACGTACATTTTGTCAGAAAATGACTTTTTCACCATACCAGCTTGCAAGGCATGGAGGAATTTTCAAAAGAATTTATTTTTGTTCTCAAACTGCCTTCAGGTATTATCAGTTATTTCCAAAGATTGCCATTGACTTCTAACCTCTGAACTGCAGTTCAATTCACTGAGTGTATAGTTTCTAGTCTTGGGACAGATTGGGAATCAATATCTGCTTTCCTAAGGTGTATATGGATATGGATGTGGATATGGATATGGATATGGTTATGGATATGGATATTATGAGTTCCTTTCAGCAGAAATATGAACTTACCATGACTGTTGACAATAATGGATGAATGGTTGAAGGATGTTAATCTGCTATATGGAATCCTGGACATGTCGCTGCAGTCAATGTGATACATTTTTCTGGTAATCCAGCAAATATATGTAACAGGGAGTGCATTACTCAGTAAAGATATATTAGCATCTCAAAACCCATTTGATAAGGTATATAAAGACTACTGATGTTAAACATAAAATTTGGGTGCATTGAGACATCCTTTCAGAGGGTGATAAAAACAGCAGAGTTGGAGGGTGGAATTGCACTGCCCTGCCTCAGCAACAGTAATTTGAGGCAGTTGTTGAGGGTGTTTCTAGTCTAATGAAGAGAGACTGACATTCTTAGGGTCTGATTCATCCTATTTGAAGTGGTGGATAAAATATGTTTTAATGCTCATTGCTTTCTGATGTTAGAGAAGGACAAAGGTGGATACATGAAGGAGAAAAAGAGGCTCATCTGGGGACAAATCTAAAGAGATAGGTAACACATGAGAGTGCTTCAACACACTGTTCATAAAATGTGCAGATATCTAACAACACTTTCCAAACAATACATTATTTGGTCAATGGGTTAATAAGAGAGACTTTGTGAGTGTCATGGGCACTATATTTACTCCGTCCATAGTTGAATAATATGTAGTTTGCATGATCCTCTGAAATTAGCTTTACTAAATATAGACAGCCTACTGTGAGTTGTGCTTACCTCTGAATCATAAGCATGTTGTTTTCAAAAATGCTGTCAAATAAAAACATCTTCAAAATTACTAGCTAACCAAACCACTAGTTTTCACCTTAGTGTCCATTTTGCACAGCTACCTGGGATGAAATAAGTAAAGAATTGCTATGATAACAACAATTCAGGTTTCATTAAAGTTTCCTTTTCGTATTTCTTCCCTTCTATCCACTATATACTTGGTCTTTTTTCTAGATAAGAAAGCTTACTTTGCAGAAAGTTAGCAAGCAAAGCAGACATCTGCTCTGAAACATTGCTTCTTACTGCCTGTATTGTGGAAGTTCAGTGATACAACTGAATTAATATACCAAGGTAATGATAACCTGATTTCAAAGATATGACATATTTGCAGTCCTCACAGACTTCATCAGACTGATTTGCTGAGAAGAGACTTAGATGGATTTCCAAATGAAAGCAGTACAGTAAGTCACAATAAAATTTGAAACTCTGGCTTCTTTACTGGAAAGAGATTCCGCTGTTCTGTGTGAATCTCAAGTAAATATGACCCAATGCACACTCTTCCTGTCAAATCTGGCTAAGTTAGCCAAAATAAATTGTACAGAGAAAATGATAGTGGAGTAGTAGAATAGTTATTGGTTGGTTTTTTTATAGTTATCCATAGAAGACTCCTCTAATAAATTAGCATCAATATTTTATTAGAGTTTTTATATTATGAAGAAGAAAAAAACACACAGTGTGGAAAAATTACCAGTCATTAATTAAGGTTCTGTCATTTCTACTGCAGTCTACGTTTTTAATTTTGAAATTTTTGCCTTTGCTATAGATTGTCATATTTGACACATTAATAATTCAGTTTCTTTCTATTGTTACACCAAATAATTACTCTGTTGACTCCATCACTTAACCTAAAGAATAATAAATATTAATTTTTAATTGGCAAAATACTTCAGTGTAGACTCACCTGGGCGAAATTTACTTGTGTGATATACAAACCTCCACTATAATGTAAGTCCTCCTGCCTATGAAGGCAGACAGTGCTCATTCCTGGGATAAATGAGATGAACTATCCTCTCTTTATGAAATGTCTAAAGTGACTGACCCCTCCTTAGAAGACAATTGTCTGTGCAACAAATAAAGAGACGTAGACATAAATACTATATTCATTGACTTTGAAAATCAACAGTTTGAATATGTATTGTTGTCTGGGTACTGAGAATCAGCCTGATGTGGCTGCTACAGGTTCAGCCAGATACTACTCTTGATTTACCATCAAAACAAGTAGATGGCCTTTCTGAGATATCTAAGGATATCTGATTAGGGGTGAGGAGCAGAAACGGCTTTGACTCTATGTAAGCACTGTTCAGCCATAATTAAAACATCTCTGTATTATCAACAGTGTTTTCAGCATAAATCTAAACCATAGCCCTATACCAGCTACTAAGAAGAAATTTAACCCTCTGCTAACCAAAAGCAGTACAGATGGTGAAGGCTAGGTGAGATGAACCTACACCTTAAAGTTCTGTTGAACATAAGTCCATCATGAAGTACTTTACCCTACTGGAATCAACAGGAGTAAAAGTGGGAATGCTCCCCTCCTCTGTTCAGGTCTCTTACAGTTTCATGCAAATATACACACTTTTCCCCTTTCAAAACAGAAATAAGAAAATTATACTAAAATATACATTAAATTCAACGCTGCTAAAACAAGTAAACAAAAAAACCCTTGCAAAGTCAGAAGAGAAAAAATATTTCCTATATCTATTAACTACATTTAGATAAACATGCTGAAGCTTAAGTAGGAATGAAATGAGATTCATTGTGAATCATATTTTTCATTTGTTCGTGAGGTAAGGATTCAAACAAAGTAAATAGATATCTAAGCATGTAAATATTTCTATATTTATGTGCAAAACCAGCCCTGTATTTGTGGTATGTATAAATTACTATGTATGTACAACTGTGAAAGAGCATTTGAACTATATTTTTCCATTTAATATATGTGTTTTTAAAATGCAAAGCATTTTATTTTGAGCACCAAAGATATTCTTTATGACAACTTATTGAAAATTTCATACATATGGTATGTAAATCCTTTACATTGGCTGAGCTGGCAGAGCTGTTCTATTTAATTGGCAGTGAAGAAAATACACTCTGCAGGCTATAAATGAATAAAACCAGATTTTTAGAGAATGACGTTATTGGCAGGTTGGTAAAGGGGTTAATGGAATTCCACAAGGGAAGTTCCTTTTTTATCAGCTGTGGTAGATGCCTCTGGCAGACTGTTGACCCTGCTAAAAGGCTTTGTCTTCTGTGAGACAATGTATTTCTCACTGTTTTGATTTTGCTGATTTGTGTATTGTTTTAAACCAAAGGAAAACAAAACAGATGACAAAATCCCTGATGTTTACATTTACAGTAAACACAGGTAATTGATAACAAAATGTTAACGGCCTTACCCCTAAAAACATGAAATCATTTGGCTTCCATGAATAAAAAATGATAATTTCCAAACACAAGTATGAATAGGTCTGAAAAGGTAATTGCAGAGATACAGTTAGGATTTTTTTTTATGGTTTATTAACACATTATTTAGAAAGGTCATCAATCGAATTTCATCATCAGGTAAGATTCTTGCCCAAAGTCTTTTTTTTTGTGATGGCCTGTATCTATGTGTCCCAGCCTCCTTATACGAGTTTACCTTTGAGAATTGTCACCATGCGACTGGATTTGGTCTATACTCTCTTGAGCTCCCCTGGGTTGTTCAGGCTCCATCCATCACCTCTACTTCAGGCAGCTTCAGAATTCACTGCTGGCCTTTCTGGTACCCAAGCAAGGAGCCAGCCCCCTGTGACCCAGCTTCCCCAGCCTCAGAAATACTTCCAACAACTGTGGAGCCATTTCACAGGTCAATTCTGGTGTCTTTAAACACCGCAGTAACTGAAGACCAAAACATATTTATTATGGATAGTTTTGTTATTTTTTGAAATGATTAATGGGATTTATAAACATGACTTTATAAACCAGTCATCCTTTATTTGAGAAAAAAATGGTAGACATGGAGAAATAGTCTCTCCTCCAGCATCCTCAACACTTCTGAACTTACTTTAGCATCTGTAAAATTGCTTCAGGAATTCCACATGCTGTTTATAGGTCCAGTGATTTTCTTCTCTCACCGATTACATTCTAACTTATGGTAATGTTAATGTATCCTTTTACTTGTTTAATCTTGAATAATCAAAAATTCCTACTCTTCATTTGGCAGAAGTGAGTCTTCTTTGGAAAAAAATAGATTCTGAAATCTGTTTTCCTTTAATCATATTGATTTGTTTTCTGTGGTTGTCTTGGTGATATGGAAATTCTTTGGCATTTTGGCATATCCTAGCTGGATATGCTATAATACTACTACAAAATTATTTCCAGAAGGATGAAAGCGTGTTCAGGGTGACAACCCTGAGCTGTCCTTTTTGCACCTCCCAGAACATTACAAGAGCTAAAAGATGTTAACCTTCTTAGCAAGCATTTCTCTAAGACTTACAGGCTCATCCAGCACAGTAGAAGCCAACAAATCCGAACAGAGTCTCCTTTTTTACACAGGAAAGTGCCCCAAACCGTGATATTATGGTGTGAGATGGCTCCACAGCTGTTGAGTGGTATTTTTATTGTCATTGCTTTTACTATTGAACTGCTATCTTTCTTGTTGGAAAGCACAGATGCAGCTGCTTGGCATAAGAAATGTTGTTAGAACAAGGTTGAACTGATTACATAGTTTTTGGTAGATGGAGTCAAGACATTATTTTATAGCTTTTGTGAACTACTACAGTAGGGCTTAGATGATGTAATACACTGTGAATTACTGGAAGGACCTTCCTTTTTCTTAGTTTAGGAGACAAAAAAATGTTCTTTCACTCAGCCTCAGAGTTGCTACTTAATTGTATTTATATAACATCTTGTGGAAGTTTATGTTTTGCAAAAGAGGTAGAAAGGTGCTGCTAAGAATGGACCTGTTACTTTAAAACAACTGTAAACAATACATTGCTTAGTCAACAGCATATATATGTGTGTGTATGTGTACTTTTCATGTGCTAGACAAGATGATTTATTCAAAGGTATATAGCCTGAAAGTTTGCTTTCGGTTTTTTTTCAATTATCATAGAAGGTCTAATAAAACTTATTATTTCTCTTTATTAATATTAATTTTCTTGTGGAAATATACTAGCAGACAATCTATATTATTAAATTTTTGAGGCACACATATAATACAGTGTATGTCATTATATGTAATTTAACATGACTTTAGTTTTCAAGGCAGTATTGTGTCCCTTTGCTTTTCATATTGAACAAAACCTGACCCCACTAAACTTTCCATTCATATTCCACTTTATTCTTGTGCACAAAGTATTTATTAAAAAATAAAATACTTTCAAAATCTTTGTTAAATATCTCTCCATTTGCTCAGCAATTTTTCCCCCAAAATGTTCAGCTCTGTACAGACTAAAGTACCACTTAATATGAATAAGGATGGTAGAATTTGAAATCTTAATGCTTCACCAAAGTTGTAATGTTATTATGATGTGTTACTACTGATATTGTGAAAAAAACAAGAGAAGATTTGCTTTAATTCACACCACAGGTCAAGAAAACCAGTGGTCTTTCATCTGGTGTTTCTGATGCCATTTCTAATGATGAGAGATAGGTGAATCTGTCCCTCTATCTTTCAAAATGCATATAGTTATGCAGAAAGTGTTGATAAACATGATTTGCACTATTTTCTTGCAGAATAATGATACCATACATTATTTATACATGTTTATTCTGACCACCTGTCTTACTTCTTTTTACTCATTCTTGTCTCTGGATCTCTTTTCTCTTGTACTTTTTAAAAATCTTGATTGACAGTTAAAGAAGACTTTAGTATCAGCTGTCTTCCTGAAGACAATCCCTGAAGACAATCCCTTACAGAGCATCCTTTCCTATATTCTTTCCAATGAACTTAACCGTGTAGATGGCACTGTCAGAAAGGAGTTGTGGGATGGCAGTACAGCTCTGCTTGAATTCTTCTGTAACATGCCAATGCTCATTGCCCCACAAACACTAAGTGATGTAAAGCAGTCAGCTGATACCCAGTGAGAGTATTTTGACAAATTGCTGAAGTTAATACTTAGTGAATTGGGATCTAACAAAAAAAATTATGCCAAAATTTTTAAAAACTTATTTCTCAAATGTAGTAAGTGCTGTGCAGGGACCATAAGATGAAGTCTCAATTACTAATGAAATCCACACTTTAACAGAACACAGTTTACAGTCAGCAGAAGGGAAAAATACATTTTTACTTTATGTTACACACTTCTTAGAAAGTTTTACTATCTCTTTTAAAAATGTTTTCTCACTTTCCAGAACTACTTTGTGAAAATATTATTTCTGAGTGTTCTGTTTCACCCTGTATGTAGTGTTCCTTCTTTACAAAAGGTCAATAATGCTATGAGACTTAATGCACCAAGAAAGATAAATATCTATAGAATTTCACTACAGTTTGTTTTAATTCATTTCTTCTTAGAACTGCCTTAACATTTCTTAGTTCTGTACCTGTAATCCTGTCAAAAATTTTACCAGATCATGAATGTGAATATATTTCTGCAGCTGAAAGCAGAGCACATTTTATCCAATACATTCCAAATTATGCTGGGATAGCTTGAGGCAGTTTGATCTAAAGTCAGCATGCATAACTTGTCTCTGTTTGCTATGTTTTCTAATTCTATCATCTGCTTTTCAATTAATTTAATTAAATTTTTTGGCTTCCCTCTTTCCATAAAGGAATACTTTTTATTTGTTGACACTTTTCTTGAACCTATTCACTTGTGGATTCAATGTATTGTCATTTATGTTCACTTTTTGTTTCCTCATTGCATTCATTTTGCATAAAGGGCACATATTTTTTCCCAGCCTTGCCAAAGCTCAGGGATTGTAGCTATTCAGCTAACCTAATCAGATGCTGTACCACTCCCAGCCTTTGCAGAGACAGTCAGAACAACTGGCATTCTGACTTCCTGAGGGTAAGCCAGCAAAAGGACTCCTTTGTTATGATAACGTCTAAAATTTAATTGAAGTCTGTTCAGTAAAAATGAGAACTAGAGATGGCTGGTCCATTCGACTAATGCTCTAATACCGCTGGGACACTAATTTCTGCAGGAGTTGCAGCAAATGGACTTGGAGATCCTGCATACACTTCCTGAGCTGTTAAAATTATTCTTTCAGTTTTATAAGTAGCAAATTCCCTCAAATACTTTAATATGATGAATGAAAAGCACAGATTAGTTTGTAGTGTAAACAGGACAGCCTGGCATGACCACACATTTGACCATACTATTTTTTCCAAGAGTTTTAGCTGACATACTTGATTGTATATCAATGTACTTTATTAATATAGCCAACTTTAAGCAATCTTGTGTAATTTATGCTGTCAACTCACATTTTTTTTGTGAAACATGATCTTGTAAATAATCAAAGATTCTGTAATATCTTCTGCCAAGCCATGTAAAATGTCAAATACAGATATACCAATAAAATTGAACCCAGATAGCAGTTTCTGATGTCTTAGTTAATACAGCAATAGAGTATGTGTTGAACTAACAGGGTGATGTGATACATCTTCAGCTCATTATGAAAGTGTTGTGACCAGCAAGCAGACGCTACAGCTCAGTTTACTAAGTACATCAGGAAGATGGACCCTCTTTTCATCATGAACAAATATACAATCATCTCTTTGGTTTTCCAGACTAATTGCTTATGTATATATTTTTATAATGTCTTTTTATTTCTTAGTCTTTAAGGGTTTACTGACTTTCACATCATTCAAAAATCTAAAATAATATTTTAAAGTGTTACAAGGGCCATGAAATGATACTTTATATGATATTACGGTGTATGGCTCCATGTTAATTATCTGCTTGCTGTGCTGCTCCTGAGAAAGAGCTTCCCTGATAGGTAGAGGAAATGACTAAGTTTATTCTCACTTGTCTGAGTTTTATTTTGCCAATGAATGCAGCTCCCACACCCATTATGTCAGGCTAAGTGTAATCTGTCAGAGTAAAACAAAGAAGCAGCAAGTGGGGTTATTCTGTGCAAGTATTGAAGAAATACGTCCATTTAAAATATGTAAGAAATAGGAAAATCTGAAATTTATAAATATGGAAATTACAGATCTTAGATTGATTCCTTGCAGTAATGTTTCTATTCCAGAGTGCAGCGCGAGGGTGAGGGAGGATCAGTGGTGTCATCTCAGCGTGATATGGTGCTCATCCTATCTGACCCTTGAGTCACAAAGGATCAATCACTGTTGAGATCCAGCCATGTTTACTACCCAGCTGAAGGCCGTTGTTAGAAAAAATATGGCTACTCAGACTGAGGCGCCACCTAAACATGTAAGTGTCGAGGCCTCCGGCTGCAGAGGGTGCCAGAGTCTGGCACTTGCAATGGACAGTAATGGTGACAACACCTGTGTCAGATGTGAACAGATGAATGATCTGTTCAGCCTAGTGGCTGAACAGTGGAGGAAGTCACCAGACTAAGGGCTATAAGGGAATGTGAAAGAGAAATAGACTGGTGGAGTCAGGCTCTGCTATCCCCAATAGAGAGGCAGTAGGTGCGGGTTACACGAGAAGCAAGGGATCCCATGTCCTCTTGCCCCCCAGAAGAAGAAGGTGACCTAAGAGGTAGAAGGGAATGGAGGCAGGTCCCTCCCCAGAGAGGCATGAGAGGCAATAGAGCCTCCTCCTGACCTCCCCCATCTTCCCAGTTGCCCATACACAACAGATAAGTGGTTCTAGAAACAAACAGCTCGGCAAACAAGGATGAACATGATGGTCCATCCATGCAGTTGCCCTGAGCGAGTCACCCAGTCCTATAACTTGAGACTAGTGAAATCAAGAAAAAAAAGAAAGATTATAGTAGTAGGTGATTCCCTTTTCAAGGGAACGGAAGGCCCCATATGCCGATGTGACCCATCCCACAGCAAAGTCTGCTACCTCCCTGGGGCCCAGGTTAAGGATGTTATTAGGAAGCTCCTAGGTCTGATTAAGCCTTCTGATTATTATCCACTTCTGGTAGTGCAGATGGGCAATGATGAGGTAGAGGAGAGATAACCAGAATCAATCAAAAGGGACTTCAGGGCACTGGGGCAGATGTTAGAAGGATTAGGTGCACAGGTTGTGTTTTCTGCAATACCTTCAATTACAATGAGAAATACTGAGAGGTTAAAAAATGTGCACCAGATTAATACTTGCCTTAAGGGGTGCTGTCAATTGTCCAGTTTTGGGTTTTTCAGCCATGAGGAGATCTACACAACACCTGGCCCACTGAAACCAGGTGGGATTCAGCTAACTCTAAAGGGAAAAAGGATCCTGGGTCATGAGCTGGCAAGATTCATTGAGGAATCTTTAAACTAGATATAAAGGAGGAAGGGGTTACAGTCAGATCAAATGAAGATGACCCTGGGAAAGGCATAGCAGCATTGAGAGTGAAACCACTAGCCCAGCTGAAGTGTAACTGTACTTCATTTGGGGCTTCATGTACCTTATCACGGGCCCAGCTGAAATGCCTTTATATGAATACCAGCAGCTTGGGCAATAAACAAGAGAAGCTGGAGATTCTCATGAGCCTGCAGCACTATGATCTGATTGGCATCACAGAGACATGGTGGAATGACTCCTATGATTGTTGTGTTGGACTAGAAGGGTATAAACTCTTCGAGAAGGAAAGGCAGAGGAAATGAGGAGGGGGTGTTGACCTCTGTGTCAATGGACAGCTAGAACACATGGAGCTCCACCTGGCAAGTGATGACAAAAAGACCGAGTGCCTGTGGGCCAGAGTGAAAGGAAGGGTAGGAGACATTACAGTGGGGGTCTGCTACAGACCACCCGATCAGGAGGACCAAGTGGACAAGGCCTTTCATAAGCAGATAGGAGTTGTTGCTCATTCACAAGCCCTGATCCTCATGGAGGATTTTAAGCATCCCAACATCAGTTGAGAAGACAACACAACAGGGCACAAGCAATCCTGGAGATTCCTGGAATGTATAGATGATAACTTCCTCCTCCAAATGACAGAGGAACCAATGAAGATAGGTGCCATGATAGACTTCTTCTTCACCAATAGGGAAGGGCTGGTAGGCAATGTCAAATTCATGGGCAGCTTTGGCTGCAGTGACCATGAGATGATGGAGATTAAGATCCTAAGGGCTATGAGGAAGGGGAAGCTCAGCAAGCTTGAAACCCTTGACTTCGGGAGAGCTGACTTTTGCCTCTTCAGAAACCTTCTTGATAGTGTGTCATGGGAAAAAGTCCTGGAGGGCCTGTGAGCCCAGGAAACCTGGTTGACTTTCAAGGATCATTTCCTCCAAGCTCAAAGGCAAAAACGAGGAAATCAGGCAAAACCACCAGGAAGCCTATAAGGATGAACAAGGAAATCTTGGCTAAAATCAAATACAAAACATGGGAGCAAGGACTAGTAACCTAGGATTATCATAAGGAAGTTACTCTAGAAATCAGATACCAGTTTAGGAAAGCTAAGGCCCTGACGGAGTCAAATCTGGCCAGGATTATTAAAATAACAGAAAGGGATTCTTCAGATATGTGAGAAAAAAAGAAAAATGAGACAGAAAATGGGGCCTCTCTGGAGGGATACAGGCAACCTGCTTACTGAGGACAGAGAGAAGGCTGAAGTACTCAATAACAATTTTGCTTCAGTCTTCACTGGTAACCATTTGAGCCACTTCACCCAAATCACAGAGGGTGTTGGCTGGGAGAATGAAAAACCACCCGGAGTAGGAGCAGATCAGTCTGGGAACACCTAGAGAAACTGACAGTGCACAAGTCCAGGGGACCTGATGAGATACATCCACACGTCCTAAAAGAACTGGTAGCTGAAATTGCCAGACCACTAACCATCATATTTGAGAAGTCATGGCAGTCTGGTGAGGTTCCCACAGATTGGAAAAGGGGAAACAGAAACCCCATCTTTAAAAAAAGGAAAGCAAAGAAAACCCAGGGAATTACAGACTGCTCAGCCTTACCTCTGTGCCAGGTAAAATCATGGAACGGATTCTCCTGACAGCTGTACTAAGCCACATAAAAAGTAATCAAGTGGTTGATGATAGCCAGTATGGCTTCACTACGAGTAAGTCATGCCTGACTATTGTAGTGGCCTTCTATGACAAACCTACAGCGCTGGTTGACATGGGAAAAGCAACGGATGTCGTTTTCCTGGACTTGTGCAAGGTGTTTGACACTGTCCCACATGACATCCTTGTCTCTAAAATGGAGAGACATGGACTTGATGGATGGACCACTCGGTGGATAAAGAACTGGCTGGATGGTCACACTCAAAGAGTTGTGGTCAACGGCTCAGTGTCAATAGGGAGACCAGTGACGAGTGGAGTTCCTCAGGGATCTGTTCTGGGTCCAGGGCTGTTCAACATCTTTGTCAGAGACATGGATGATGGCACCGAGTGCACCCTCAGTAAGTTTGCCGACAACACCAAGCTGTGTGGTGCCATGGACTCAGTTGAGGGAAGAGATGCCATCCAGAGGGACCTTGATAGGCTTGAGAAATGGGCCAGTGCAAACTGCATGAACTTCAACAAGTCAAAATGCAAGGTCCCTCACCTGGGCCAGGCTAATCCCAGGCACAAATACAAACTGGGCACAGAGTGGGCTGAGAGTCCCCCTGAAGAGAGGGATTTAGGGGTGTTGATAGATTAGAAGCTCAACACGAGCCGGCAGTGCGCTCATGCAGCCCAGAAGGACAACCGCATCCTAGGACGTATCAAGAGAATCGTGGTCAGCAGGTCAAGAGAGGTGATTCTCCCCCTTTATTCTGCTCTTGTGAGACTCCACTTTGAATTGTGTCCAGTTTTGGTGCCCCCCCCATAGGAGGAATGTGGATCTGTTGGAGCGTGTTCAGAGGAGGGCCACAAGGATGATCCAGGGGCTGGAGCACCTCTGCTACGAGGACAGGCTGCAGGTGCTGGGATTCTTCAATCTCGAAAAGAGAAGACTTTGGGGGGACTTAATAGCTGCCTTCCAATACCTGAAGGGAACCTACAGGAAGGCTGGGGAGGGACTTTTTACAAGAGTGTCCACTAACAGGACAAGGGGAAATGGGTTTAAGTTGAAGGAGAATAGATTTAGTCTAGATTTAAGGATAAAATTCTTCAGTACGAGGGCGGCAAGACTTTGGAATAAATTGCCCGGAGATGTTGTGGCTGGCCCCTCCCTGGAGGTGTTCAAGGCCAAGTTGGATAGAGCCTTGAGTAGCCTGATCTAGTTGAGAGTCATCCCTGCCCATGTCAAGGATGTTGGATTAGATGTCCTCTAAGGTCCCTTCCAGCCTAGGCCAGTCTATGATTCTATGATAAGCTGTGTGCTCTGAAAATAATACAAGAAAATACTTTTGGTTGTACTGATGTAATCTGAGCCTGTATCTGGCAACAGTTCTGTGGGTCAGTTTTTCAAGGCAGTTCATGCACAGACTGAGGTGAATTGCTTCTGCCATAGAAGCTATATTTGAATCTTCAGCCATCATTTAATTAATGTATAGTGTCTCTATAGTGCAATGCCACTGTTTTTGTTCATGTATTTCAGATATATGCGAACCTCACAGTTGCATAGGGTTAACAGGTAGATACCACTGAAATGCAGGAAATCTGATTTTTATTAGGAATATTTAGAAGTTTGTTGTTTATGGACTAAGCCGATGTGCAAACCAATAAGGGAACTACAGTGGCAGCAGCAATTCTTTTTCCAAGAAGTGTCATTTGTATCAACCTGAACATAGAAATATCACTGTATCTCCCATAAAAGTGTGTGTGTAATAATTCAGAACTGGCAGAAATTTCAATTTTTTGAACCTGCTGCAAGATTGAATTAGCTTTTCATCTGAGAATTAAGATTGGGGTATTGTGTTATTCATTACAGCTAGACTGTCTCTAGCATTACTTCACGAGTATTGCTTGATATTGTATAACCTGTCCTGTCTTTGCAGACAAGAAATAAAATTCATTAGAGCATAAATAAGTTAAACAAAATGCATGAATCAGGACCCTGAACGTTGTTTTTTACAGGGTAGATTTCTAACCGTCAGATTAAATCTGAGCTATATTAAATAGGGAAGTCACTGTGGACTGGCTGACTCATGTGTCTAAACCTGAGCAACTAAAACGTCTTACGAATGTTTTATGTCCTCTATGTGTATGGAAGAAATAAAAAAAAGGTAGACACAGTTAAAGGGAAGTTCTTATGAAAATTTCTCACATGTTTATCTCTCCAGATCGCTTGTCTGTGTACTGTTTGATAAAGCTGAGCAGAACATGAGACTCATTTGGTGAGAAATGGCAAGGCCTTAGATCCACTTTCTTCATTTTGTGGAGAAAAATGTGATTTGTTCTCTCAAAGCTTGGTCCTAAAGACTGAACAGGACAACTTTGTTTAGGTCCTTGATTTTATTCTGTTAGAAAATCCCCTTGATATTTTTTTAAAAAAAATCTCTCGTTGTGAAACTGTCCTCAAAACAAGCTGGAATTTATGGTCAAAACTAGAAACATGATATCCTCTGCTCTCAGAATGGACGATTCAGTCTTAAAGACATAGTCCAGATCTGGCACACTGAAGACTTGGTTTGGGTCTCTCATGACTGTGTAAAAGATTTTGTGGCCACTCTCACTGTTTCCAAGTAGAAATTCCATTCTTCCAGAACCATACTGCCAGAATTTCCAAATTGTTTTTCCTATAGCTCTCCCAAAATCAGATTTTTTGTTGCAAAGAGGGGTTCAGGGTAGAACATGACATAACCTCAACCCAATAAAGAGATGATTGGTATAGCTGACTATTCCTTCTCTTCCCAGTCATTGCTCTCCTGTTCCTTTCTTCATGGTCTGATGTGTAGATTAGCTAGGGACACTGGCTGTACACTGAGAGGTGGTCAACAAACGTGTTTCTATGGCTGCTGAGTCCACCTGTTCACACAATTACACACAAGTAATTTGATACTTCTTTGAGAATTGTTTCTTTGAAGAAGCAAATTAACTGTTTGACAGTGCTTCCAAAAACTTATCATTTTTGTTGTAAATTTAGGATGATATCATGCCCAATTTAGGATAAACTCATGCCCATTCCTTCTTTTATAATTTAGTTTAAAACTCCCTTACTCACTACCCATACAGCTTTCCAACAATTCAATGAAACAATGGTATAGATTACTTAATTTGAAAATAGAAATAAAATAAAATGGAGGTTTACCCAACCTCTTCTACACATATTTTAGTGGCTGCTGTAGAATGTGCAAGTGTGAACAGCAATTAGCAGATAAATGAAGTGCATAGGGTAGCACTTTCAAGAGAGTCATTTGTAAATCAGCAATTTCATTTGTAAATCAGTAGCGTCATTTCAGACTGTGAAGTAGCTAATCTATGTATCCGTATCAAAGTAGCAGCACCTTGTTGTAAGCTAACTCTATAAATATTTACTTATGGCCTTGCATCTTTTACGAACCTTAGTTCATGTTCTGTGGTCTAGAAACTGAGTTCATAAATGTCAAGCAACAGTGGAAGATATTGAGACATCACAAAATTAGGCATTTAGTGGCTGAAAAGAAGAGGGAACCTTCTCCTTTCAAATAACTGTATTCATACTATTTTTATTCTGGGATGTGTTTCATACTTCCTTCTAATGTCTTGAAAAAATGTGGTGTGCCCAGCACTCAAAGAATGGGGCAGAAGCTTATATTTAAAAGAAAAAAAACATATGAAAATTATTCTCCAGCTGTGGTATGTTTGTCCTTTTTTGAGACTTCGAAAACGTAAGTCAAATATTCATGCACATAATATAAGTCTAGGACTGTGATAGGCTGCTAGTCCAGACAAACATTGCCCTCAGGCTGGCCAGAGGTTCAGTATAGAAAGAAAAGTACAGCCACATGCTCCTGTCGCCTGGAAAAGTAAGAACTTTCTGGTGACTAAATATTCCACACTTACTAATTTAAAGTAATGTAATGTGTGGATGCACTCTGTCATGATCATTTATTTATTTATTTATTTGTTTGTTTATCTATTTATTTAAATGATATGCTATTGGACTTATGCGCAGCGGATGGAAAAAGCAACTATAAAATGTTTCATAAACATTTCAGTATTGTATTAATTATATATTTTTCTAATCTTGTTTTCAAAATATGCAATGATTAAATAGAAAGCACATGTACATTAGTTTGTGTAAGTGTTCTGTCAGCATTTTTCATGTTAAAACTACCAGTTTTATGAGTTAGACATTTATTGATTTGCACTTAGGGTCAGTAGCACAAAAGAAAATAAATGGACATCCCGTACTCTCCACATGAACCAATTAAATGAAGCATAAACTAGTGAACATCTTTGGCAGTGACATCCACTGACAGTAGTTAACATTCCCATCTGCTGCACTTTCCTTTCTTTTGGCAGAACGTTTTTCCCTGTGTTTCACTCTACTACACAAGAGTGATGCAATTTATAGAAGCAGAGTACTGGTCAGTGGCCCCTGTTGCTAGGTTTGCTATTGCCAAAGCAACCGCAGAGGTTTCTAAATCCTATCCTGACTGAAGAAGTCTGAGCAGGTGGAAAGTGTACATGAATAGGCAACAATCTCCCAGGCTGAGATACTACTGGTTCCAAAATATGAGCTAATACATGTGCTGACATACGAGGTTACATCCTGCAACTACAATCTGTAAGTGCGTGTCTTTTAACCACAATTAGGAGTGTTTTTCCAGACTGTCACGCTGCTTCTGGCTTGGAGGTCCTTCCATTCTGTGCTCCTTCTTCTATTCCTTCAGCTTCCTTTCATTCTCCTTTCGTGTGACAGTCAAACTAGGTAATGTGAAGAGGTTTGAAATGTCATGCAAAAAAGTAAATGAGGGTTGTATTTTTCTTTGGTGAAAAATAGGTGATATCTGCTCCTTGTCACAAAACTTCAGTTCACTGTTTTTAGCAGTTTTCTGTATTTTTTATTTCTTAGCTCAGTTTCTAGAAACAACAGGTAAAAGCCATGAAAGAGAACAACTCAATATTTTGTAGGAAAATCATTCTGGACTCCAGTTGAAAATATAAAAAAGTCATCATAAAGTTATCATAATAGGCTTGTGGGTGTGTGTTAGGCAGGTATCCTACAGACTTTGTTACCAACATGAAGTGTCATTTGTTGTTTTCGGGCTGACTAACTAACTGACTGCAGGCATTAGTGTCTTGAAATTTTCAGAAACAAAAAAGTGTCATTTTAAGTGATGGTGATCTTTCTTTTGGCACAAAGACTTTTAAAAGTCTCGTGGCTGAATGGCGTATCAGTGAATAGGGAAGTTTGATAAGGGCCTACAGAACTTTTCTTATCTGATAATTTCATTGAGAAACCTGAATGACAAATCTGAAGCTCCCACATTTTGTGTCAGAAAAAAAAAAAAGGAATATTAATAAAATGACATTACAGACATTACAGATCCCCCCCCAACTCCCAAGAAAAAAACAACCCACAAGCTGCTCATGAAAGAAGAGAAGAAAGAGAATAAGGACTAATGTTTGGGGATTTCACCACAAAGAAAGATCATCAGTGTGCACTTTCAAGGGCATTTATATCATGTGATCTTAGATATAAGAAGTTGATGACAAGTGAGAAAAACTACTGCCCAGATACCTCTCAGTTAGAAAAAGTTGAGCAGGCTGAAAACAATGCCCAGGGACTAAAGAGTACGAACATTAGCACATTAAGAAAAACAGAAAAGCTGTAATTCCTGGTTAATGCTTCCACAGTAAACATATAAATAGATAGTAAAACATGTGTTTGGGCCACTTACTAAAGCAACAATTTGGGAGAGAATACTAAAACACATAACTAGACATCTAATTCCAATAATGTTAGTAAACAGTGCACATACTATAGCTTGAAAGAGCCAGTAATTTTGTGTTTATTTTTTTCCTTTTTGTTTTGCAGCGTTATCATTAGGGAAAACGACTAGCTGTGGGAAAATGAGCTAAGGAAATTGTTTGCACATAAATATATTCTGTATGTTTGGTCTTTTGCCTAGTGACTAGAATGTCTGTTCCTTGACCTCTTACTTCTCCCTGTCTAAATGCCATCCCCAGGCTGACCCCTGAACTGATACTCAGAGTTCATATAGGTCATTCAAAACATCATTTTAAATAAAATTATTCTGAGGTAACCCTTGCAGTATTTCTTAACTGAAATCTCTCCTTGGGGAATACACTGGGAATTCTGCTTAAAATATCTGTTTTTCTTTGCACATTAATTGATTAACAGCAAGGTAATTCGTCGAAGTAAAGACATTTTAGTAAAGTACCTCCACAAGAAGAGTACTTTGGGGGCAAGTAGTGTTTAATATCAAATAGCATCCTTACCTGTTTGATATTATTCTTTAAGACACTTAAAGGGGCCAGACATTTGTGTCTAAATTGGTGCACAATGATATAGATTTGAAAGAAATTTCACAGAATCACACAGAATGTCAGGGATCGGAAGGGACCTCGAAAGATCATCCAGTCCAACCCCCCTGCCAAAGCAGGATCACCTACAGTAGGTCACACAAGAAAGCATCCAGGTGGGTTTTGAACATCTCCAAAGTAGGAGACTCCCTGGGCAGCCTGTTCCAGTGCTCTGTCACCCTCACAGTGAAAAAGTTTTTTGTAATGTTTTTGTGGAAAATCTTATGCTCCAAATTTGTCACAGTTATTTTCAGAATTGTTGCTAAGCTCACACTTTTGGGTATAGTCAATTTAGATTAATTGACAATCCTGTCATACTGCTGTTGCAGGCTTTATGATTGGAATGCACATGACACTGATGGAGTTCTTAGCTACCCTGGGTAGATTGCATGAAAAAATAAAGAGTTAAAGATGGAAAAAGGGGTTATGAGTACAAGAATCAATCAGCATGTAAAGTGCAAGGTTGAAATTACTGGGTAACAGAGAGTGACAAAGACAGTTATGAAGAATTTCAGAAATATCAGTGAAGGATTATCTGTTCTGGAAACCAATTTTAGCAATCCCACCTTCACCCTGTAAAGTCTCATATCTATCTTAACCTCCAACTGAACTTGCTAACACAGTTTATTGAATGTATTTATGAGAATCCTGGACCTAGACATCAGTAAAATCTAGAGAGAATCATCAGTCCCTTTCACCGCTGTCACTATGTTCCTCTTGATATCTCTGGGCTTACATGAGCACTACTATTCTTATAATTCTCAAGCACTATACAAATAGTCTCAGTTTTCCTAACATTGCTCCCTTCTGCACTTTGACTCTTCATAGCTACTTAAAAATGCTCCATGCTCTTTGAAAAAGACGTCTTTGATAAATCAGGATATCTTTAGACAGACATACAAACAGATGCAAAGCAACTTTGCTTACCTTTAGAGCTGCCAGCCCTGATGAGCTGTGACCAAGCACCATACAGCTGTGTTAAGGCAATGATCATCTGAGCTAATCCATTCACCTGGGGGGCTGAGGTTGTTAGTTTGAACACACCATCCTAATGTGAATACGTGGTTTGGAGCCAACTCTTGGTATGGGTAGAATTAATCCAAGCTGCCTATGTAAAGGGATGTTAATGCATCCTGAGAGAAAAATGGGTCAGGGGAATTTTGCTGGAGCCACATTCAGTTGAAACATGTTGGTTTGTTTGTTGAGGTTGAATATTTCAAACACTTCAGTGGTTTAAGCAAGAATACTACTTTCTTAAGAAGAAAAAAAATAAGAAAACATGTATTGCTGTGAAAAATCTTGTTCTAACAGTTTCTAAGTAACGTACTTTTTATTCTATTTTGTAATTAACTCTTTTTAGGATTTTTAAAAATAATGTACTGCACCACTGGAGAAAGGATAATAACCAGCAGGCTTGTGTTGAAGGAAAGTTCCCCAAAATAACTTCCCTATTTTAAGAATTATAGCTCCGGTGTATACTATCCAATTATGTGATGAGATCACAAAATCACAGAACCACAGAATGTTAGGGGTTAGAATCATAGAATGGCCTAGTCTGGAAGGG
>NW_009722066.1:14079-65228 GCF_000703405.1 Apaloderma vittatum | reverse complement strand
GAGTTTACCTATGAGGATGTTATGGGGGACAATATAGAAAGCTTTACTGAAGTCAAGATGTATGACACCCACCGGTCTCCCTTCATCAACCCATTTTGTCACACCTTCGTAGAAGCATATCAGGTTAGTCAGGCAAGATTTCCCCTTGCTAAATACATGCTGGCTACTCCTGATAACCTTTTCTTCTAATCGATTAGAGATGGCCTTCAGAATGAGCCACGCCATCATCTTCCCAGGGATGGAGGCTAGGCTGACCAGCCTGTAGTTGCCAGGTTCCTCCTTCTTGCCCTTTTTGAAGACTGGAGTGACATTGGCTTTCTTCCAGTCCTCAGGCACCTCTCCCGTTCTCCATGATTTTTCAAAGATGATGGAGAGTGGCTCAGCCACAACATCAGCCAACTCTCTCAGCACATGTGGATGCACACCATCAGGGCCCACGGATTTGTGTGTTTTCAGTTTTTGTAATAGTTCTCTAACCAAATCCTCACTGACCAGTGGAGAGTCATCCTCACTCCAGTTTTACTCCCTTACTTCTAGGGACTCACTTGTGACACTTGTTGCGCTGACATCATGATTATTTTGTTCGTCACTGATAACAAATGAAGCAAAAAGTGACCATACTCTTGGTTTAGTTGTCCCAGTAAGGTGTTCACATGCACACCTTCCTGCATGGTAGTTCTGCCAGGATTCTAATGAAGGGCCTTTCCCGTCTTCCAAGAAGCTAACAAATCCACAGACGCCATGTCTATCCCTGCTAGGCAGAACTAATCATGTTTCTCAAAAACAGTTGCTGAAATAATACCAAAATTCCTATTTCTTTTCATGTGAACAGATTTATGTAAAAAGGACCGAGAGACCTTCTACTATTTCTTTACCTTATTATGATGGGAAAAAGGAGATATGTCAAATCTGTTGCTTCTGGTGCTTCTGCATAAATGTATTTTCCTATAACATTTTTACTGTTATGCCTAGGGAGGAGTGTTAGTGGAATACGAATATTTATGTTTATTATTCCCTGCACATGTATTTTCCATCAGGATAAATGGAATTTAAACATGTACATAGGGAAAGGAAAACAAACAGTTAATGGTCTAAGCAAGAGAAAAGGAAACACAGATCCCGCAGAAAACAAGTTATCTATAGAGGGGAGGAAAATTATTTTCCTGAATTAATTATGTAATAACATTGGAAAAGACCTGATGGACTTGGATCATATCTCTCTGCCCATTGCAGGAAAGGGATTGTATCTGTATTTGTCTCTTACTCTGTGTAGGTGATCTACTCTTGGACACCTTCAGTGAGGGTGAATTAAATGCCTCCAGAGCCTCATAACTGGCAACTAATTACCATGACTGTCAAGAAATGTTTTCCTAACGTGTAACTTTACCACAAAAAGAGCTCCCTCCTCAGCTGGGAAAATACATGGAGAGAAAGCAAAGAGGTAGTACTAAGTGATCATAGACCCCCATAAGGATCATCAGGATATTTCCAGAAGGGAAAGTTCCTCCCTGCAGGTCAGCTGCAGAGTGGCCACAATGAACTTTGAAGCAACCGGGGTAATGGATTCGAAATGAAAGGAGCTAGACTTAGATTAGATGTAAGAAAGAAGTTTTTCATTGTGAGAGGCACTGGAACAGGTTGTCCAGAGAAGTTGGAGGTTCCCTGGAAGTCATCAAAGCCAGGTTGCATAGAGTTTGGAGATACCTGGTCTAGTTGAAGTTGTTCCTGCCCATGGCAGGGGGATTGGAAATAGAAGTTCTTTAAGGTCCCTTCCAAGTCAAACCGTGCTATGATTCTATGATTCCAACACCGACAGCTTTACTCTAATTTATGTCCCTGCGAAAGCAAATCAGAAATAGTCAGCCTCTTCCTCTTCAATGGCCGGCGTCCTAGGAGGACACCGTCCTATCTTCTGCCTTTGATCCTGATTCTGAGTTCCTGAATTCAGCTCCCATATCCAGCCCCCCTCTGCCACTGAGCCTGGGGTTTCCTGGTGCCACCTGCTCTGCAGCATCAGTGGGGATTGCTATAGGGTGGGGGGAGTTGGACTTGATATCAGATTTATATATATTTTTATATAGTTCATGATTTTTATTATTTCTGGTATTGTTTCATTAAAGCTGCTTTAATTTCCTATTCCAGTCCATAAGTCTCTCTGCCTCATTCCCTTTTCCTTCCCGTTTGGGGAGGGAGAGAGGCTTAGAGAGTGTTTGTCAGTATTTAGTGGCTGGCCCAGACCTAATCTGTGCCACCTCCAAAAATGCAAAACAAGCAAAGAAATACCATGGATGAGTACAGAGTCACAATGAATTTACTGTTCCACCACCTTGATAACAGCAATGCAACAGTCAAGTGTGAGATATCAAAGCTTCAGAAGGGTGTTCTGGCCATTTCCACAGGCAGAAAATTGGGTGACAGAACAACACAGCAGCATTTTTTCCTCCCATACCAGCCCTTCTAACATTTCATATGATGAATTCCGATGTGTCGTTTAAACCAGTGACAAGTCGATGCACTTGAACAGCCAGTGCACTGCAAGGGCTGGTGCTCTACCTCCCCCAGCAGTGCATTATCCATGTTATTGGCACAGCCAAACAGCCAATGGGCATCAACACAGAGTTTGGGAAACTGGATTCTCTGACTGAGATGGTAGCTTCTCAGATGACCATGGAAAACACACTGCTGAGCACAGAGCACCTGAAAATGTTTATGTTCATCTATCCATTGCAAACACCTTTCAGAGGAATGTACTATTCTGTCTGATAAGAGGCATTTCCACAAAAGTGGAGGTGCAGAAGGTGTGTGTATCACTGCATCCACTTTGTGGAAAGGTTGTTTCTTCTACACAGAATTTATTCTTAGCTTCAGAAGTGGTTAGTCAGGGACATATTTTGATCTGTGGTAAAAGCCAAGTTTTCCATACTGTAAATTTAGCTAAGCCTATACTACCTTGGAATTTTACTTCAGTGCCCAAACAGTCTATTTCTCTCTTTTCATTAAGCTAAAAGTAAAAATGTTAGGGGAACTTAAATTAAATAGGTGACTGACTTATTTCCTGAACAGTCACTGACCTATATACTCAGTGGAATAAGAGAGCTTTGATGTCAGGTTATGAATAGAGCAATGCATTTGACTGTTTAAGCTCAGAAGGACAGATAAAGCTGGGGGAGAACCTTGGTGGATTAATACCATTAGGGATACTCGTGATAGTAACACGTTTATTAAAGGGTGAAAAGTAATGCTTTACTTTGGAAATATAATTTTCCCTGATATTTTAACAGCTATATCTCTGGATTGATCATTATCCTTTATTCACTTCTTAAATTCAATATTATTTTTCCACAATGGAATATATTGAGGTTTCCATATTATATTTCTAAATTGGTTTTGGAGGAATGAAGCAGAATACAGTCATTCAGAGCAAATGAGAACTGATAATTAAAAATAAATACTTCAGTAATTACAAGGTGGTTCAATTACGGTAACAAAGAGAACCAATTGTGATTGATCCATTCAAAGTCATAGCTTATTGCTGGTAATTGGATTTGAATTCTGTCTAGTCAGGAACAGGCAAATGATCTCAAGGTCACAAGCACCAGACAAAGAATATGAATGATGAATTACTTGCATTCAGCCTTCGGTTAGTATCAAGGGAGTGTTTATTTATTTATTTACAGTAAGTTACTTTTACTGCCTTTCAGTCAGATTCTCTGCGTGAATATATGCAATGAAGCAAGTAAAAGTCTTACAAAGATGGAAGTACATGAAGGCAAAGAAAATAATAATTGTCCCTGCTGGTCCTATGCTTAAAGAACAGTTACAAGGATGACTGACTAACATAGAGAGAATGCTGCCAAAATTACAAAGCCTGGAGTATTGTAAAACCCAGGGTACTGATTATTCTAATAATGGTATATAACAGCTTCATAGTTTTTGTGCACAGATGGTTTCTTGTACTTCTTTCCACAGAAAAAAAAAGAATAATTCAAGTAAAAGAAATTTAGAATGGTATATAGAAAGCATTGCACTGTCTAATTTGTTGAATTAAGGACACAGGACTAGATTCCTTCCCTTGTTTATATGATGACTGACAAGAGTCACACACCTCAGACAGACAGTGAGGAACCACACATTGAGCCACAAGCTACTTAGAAATCCCAGTTTCTGAAATTCTAGCTTTTTTTAGCTCTTTAGGCCATCTCCAGGAAGCTTCTGCATGTATCTGAAACCAAAGATAAGGATTCTCTCTAGAGAAATACCAACTACCATCTAAAGTAACCAATCACAGCTATATCTTTCCTTTAAAACATGACCAGAATAGGTGTTGTACCCAGTTTTTCTGTAACAAAAAGGTGATTATAGTGTTCAGACAAGAGATTCAAGAGTCAGATTCTGTTCTTAGTCCGAGGAGTTTTAAATTTATTGTTTCCACCCCAGTAGGCAGTTGCCTTCTGGAAAGGAACAGTTATTTTAACACTTTACTGAGTAGAAACAATGTTCTGCAACTTTCTTGGTGAGGATAGGCCATTGCCTAAGAAATAAGGTAAACTTAACAGGTTCTTTTTTTCCTTAAGAAAGAAATAAAAACAAAGAAACTAGAAATGAATACATTTAGTGTCAATGTAACATCACTATAGCATGATGTATAATAAAATGAAAATAAATCCTCATCTTTGTGACGTCATTGCTACTAAGCTTTTCAGAAATAATTACTGAGAATCAATTTTCCCTAACTGAATTTTGAGACTGTATATGTAAAGGTATTTTGGGAAATGTAAACATTTGTGATTGGTAGCATTTATGCTCATCTGCTCAATAAAAGCCTTTTTTTGCACTACATCTTTACCTGTTAGTCTTTCTTTTTTAAGTCCATTTCTTCTTTCATCAGAAACATGAGACAAAGTGATCAAACACAATCTTCACAAGCAGTTTTTTTCAGGATGATTTGCCAGGCACAATGAATGGAATATTTCATTCCAATAAGTGAAAGGAATCTTAATTGATACTTGAGAGCAATTTCTTTGACAAGAAGAGGTTTTTACAAAGTTCTCCTACCCTATCCTGAATATTATTCAGTTTAGTGACACTAAATACCAGAATATAAACTAAGCTGTATTTTCAGCTGGGTCTGAGGGAGTAAAAATTTCCGCAGGAGTTAAGTACCTTGTTAGATATGTTTCAAAACAGAAACATGAAGAAGCAACAGCTAACAGGGAACGTGTAGAAAATGTTAAACTGTTGGTCCTCTCTGTCTCCACCCTCCCAACATGCTTCAGAATCCATCTGAGCTACTTTAAATATACTATTATCTTATATTTTCTATATACAGCATGATAATTCACATATTTCATATCATCTTTGGTTTTCAAATTTTTCCGCACTGATGGAGTTGTTTTATAGGTCTGTATCTATAGCAAGATGAAGAAAAACTATCTTTATTTTTAAATTAATTTTCTTCTCACAGTGCAGTTGGCAATACCAAGTTATATTAAATCAGAGAAGTTAAAAATGCAAGATGAAGAGGTCACCTACTCCACCATATATTCTAGGAAGCATAAGAATATGCGCACAACAGTGTGCGCAAGTGAAAATGAAAAACCTTGCTGATAATCCCAAAATCTTCCTCACAGCAGAAGTCAACTTTATGACCATGTTGTTTGTGCTAATTTCTTAGTGTCAGGAATTATGTTAGCCATCTGTCCCTTTCCCTGGGGTCATTGCCATCCTTGGCAAGATTTCAAAACTCTTGCCAAGATTTTTCCTATTTCTTCCCTCACTGCTTCCTCTTCAGACTCAAGGATGTAACTTGTGTAGGCCTGGAGGATCTCTGTCCACTTAAAATGGCCATAATTGCCTTCCAATATTTTGCTACCTCGACCCTGAGGAAATTTCCTGCGGTCCTTTTTTAGAATATGAAAGGTCTTGCAGCAAGTCGACCTGTTGATGACAGTTCTCATTTTCTGTCTTGCTCTCTGATCCTTCCTACTCACACATTTCATCCTATTTTAAGCAGGTTTTCAGCAAAGTTCTCTTCCTGGCCTTCTTCCTTACCTGTCTCTCTTTTTCATCTGTCTTTGTCTTTCATACAAATTGGTTCGAGTGTTTAGTGGGAATACTTCTCTTTGCTGACAGCTTCTTTTGTCCCTTTTCACTGTGTCATGATAGGAGGATGGGGGGTGGTAACAGAATTGCGCAGCTTGTTAAGCACTGATCTCCTTACGTTATTAAGACTATGATCTGAATTAGTTCTTTACTGATATAGAAAACAGAAAAGCATATATTTTTCATAAATATAACTATGTAGTTGTATACCTAAAATCTGTTGTCTATCATTCTTTGCACCTGGTGTCTTTGATTTCTGCTTCTAACATCAAATTGAACGTGACAGAACTGGCTTTAATAAAATCAACTGATAGCTAAAAGTCAATTTGTAGCTTTATTTTTTAATTAAACAAGTAAACATGGGGCTAAAAGAAGCCATGATATATGAAAATGTTACAACTCTACAACAGGAGACATCTACAGATCATTGATATTAGATCCTTATACCTATAGTACTACTTCTATTTCTCATTCACAGCTGCAGTGCAGAAATGCCTGGTGAATCAGTGCAAAAAGCCAGCATCATCTACTCTGCTACCTGATTCTTCTTCAAGCGCTTTTCACGTACAAGAGTCATGCTAAAATGCAGTGGGACTTGAAACTCCAAAAGCCTCAAGCCATCAAAAGCTGTGTTTCACCTGAGAAGCCAGTTCAGTAGGAAGAAGTTCAAGTGCCACTGAAATGCTGTCACCACCTGTAGTAACGCTGTGCTGCAGCTACTCAGAATTACTTATTACTATAGGGCAGAATGGGAAGAAGAACTTCGTAACCAACTGCACTTAGATGAATTTTAAAGAGCTGGGACATCTTTACCCAATCTGAAACTTTACAAGTTTCTTATCAATAAAATGCGTGGGGTGAAGTAATGATGAGAATTCAGAGTTTTCATTTTGTTGGTTGCATGAACAGCTGTCAATTATCCCTATATAAATTATTTTTTGCTCTTTAAATTCTGTTATTCTTACATTGGGTGAAGTTCCAAAGAACATATCTACTTCTGGTGCTCTCTGCATAACTATACAATCCTGGACATCTTCATGTAAAAATGCTTCATATATGAAATATAATTATCCCTATTCTACTGGGGGAGAAGATAAATTTGGAGATATGCTAAAGCCGGTCAAAAACTAAAACCTTAATTAAAGATTCTGAGCTTTTGCACAGTCCCTAATCTTCTTTATCATAACATCGGTTGTAGCTACAAATATAAAAAAACCAAAGAAGTTGCTAACAGCAGATACTTCTGTGTAGGTAGGAGGTGAGGTTTTGATTGATAAGTTAAAATCTGAAGAAATTCATGGAAGATTCGTGCTATTGAAGTTCACTCACCCTGCCCCAGAACTCCCAGGTTTTATTCAAGTAGTCCATAAAGCTCAGCTTTTCTCACTGTATAGTCTCTGTGCTCCTACGTTTATTGATACTGGATCCAAGCACTTCCACATCACCTGCAGCAAAAATTTGGCTTGAATCACACAACTTCACAGAATGACTCCCACTGCTGAATCAGCCAGCATATGATACAATGTTTATATTGGTTTTAAGTGAGGTATGTGAAAACAGGTGATACTGTCATGGCTGAAATAAATGGCATGTTCAGATTGTACTTGGCCTGGGATTAATTCTGCTGAATAGTATAGACACACACACACACACACACCCCAACAAATAAATTCTTTTTCTGGTTCAACACTTCTAGAGATTCTATTTCAAGTGCTTCACACCGTTATAGCAGTTATATACTGCATCCTTTTTTTCTATTTTTTCCCCTCTTCTCTTCTGAATTATGTCAGAAATTTGGGCCTGTTGAAGTCTATCTGTCTACAGAAACATTTAAGGGACCCTTGAATATGTCCAATGTCCTTTAATGCTTCATGTCACTACCTATTGCCATCACATTTGAACCTCTTCTTGTCAAAAGATAGGGATGTGCTGGAGCGTGTCCAGAGAAGGGCCACGAGGATGCTCAGAGGGCTGGAGCACCTCTGCTGTGAAGACAGACTGAGAGAGTTGGGGCTGTTCAGTCTGCAGAAAAGAAGGCTCCAAGGGGACCTCATTGTGGCCTTCCAGTGTCTCAAGGGGGCTACAAGAAAGCTGGTGAGGAGCTTGCTAGGATGTCACGTAGTGATAGGACTAGAGGGAGCATGTTAAAACTAGAGATGGATGGGTTCAGTTTGGAGATTAGGGAGAAGTTCTTCCCCATGAGGGTGGTGAGACACTGGCACAGGTTGCCCAGAAAGGGGGTGGAAGCCCCATCCCTGGAAGATTTTAAGGCCAGGCTGGATGGGGCTCTGGGCAACACAGTCTAGTGGGAGATGTCCCTGCCCATGGCAGGGGGGTTGGAACTAGATGATCTTTAAGGTCCTTTGCAACTCTGACAATTCTAGGATTCTAGGATTTTTTAAAATAGAATCATCAGCAGACCCTGTGGCATTCCCTAGCACTCTGTTCTTTGGACCGGATTCCATACTTGGGGTCATCCAGGGCCCTTTCTCCTTGGTTTCAAGGCTTCCTGATGGTGTATGCAACACTGGCATTTTCACTGCAAAAACAAGGACAAGACGATTTGGAGGAGAAGGAGCAGGACCAGGCCAGAAAGCTGGGAAGAACCCAGGCAATCTCAGCTTCCTACTCCCACTGCTTCTCTCTTATTGCTGCAAAACCATGATCCCCTGCTCAGTGACAGCACTGAAAGAGCAGAAGGCTGTGCAGGTAGGAGGCAGGGACTGGCTCTCCAAGCAATGCACCGCATATCCTCATCTGCCATCTCAGGCAGTCTGTCACTGTCGGCTACTGTTTACTTTGCCTGTGACTAAATAAGCACTGTTGGTCGAGCTCAAACTATTATTCTTTCCCAGTGAAAGGGCTCTGTGAAAATTACCACCTCCCTCAAAAAGTCACAGATTTCACGACTCAGTGTTTCCTGTAAGTACTTCTAAATCGCTCATAAGCATTTTAAAGACCTGTGGCATCATATGAGCATCTCAAGACAGAGGGTTCAGATTCACAGCCCTGTGGCTGGGGATTGCAGATTCTAAAACAGGGAGAGCTTTTAAATGCAAATAAAGGTAAAGTCTTACAAAATGCTTATGCAGTCTGATTTTATTTGACTTTTATTGTCTTTTCCACACAAACACCTTGGTCTGAATGGTTAGTTGATCGTTACTGCTATAGTTCAGGAGAGCTGCTACTTCAGGATAAAAAATGTATTTGCAGCTTTCCTCTCTGAACACAGTGACATTCTACAGCATGCTAATACATGTACAAGAATTACGCTGATGCTATAAGCCCTGTTGCCAGGATACTTTTGCAAGACATTTTTCTTTGACTGTCAGTTGAAAATGGTGTGAAATAGCTGTTATTTGAAGTATTTCAAACTACTGTTCTTCCATAATGCTTTAAGTAGCACAATGGCTAGAAAGCATGAAACGGAACATCAAAATCTATATGAACAATGCTTACTATTAATATTATACTTACAGGATGATTTCAAATCCCTCAGTGAGCTGAGAGAGAGGTTTGACCCCCTGAAGTACAATCCTTTTCAATATTCACATGTACTAATTCTGTCTCCCACTGTCTGCTTTATAGGACTGCACTTTCATATAACATGGAGTTTGAGTCTTGTAGATTGCAAAGAAGTCATAGGACTCAGCTACAAGACCCACTATGTGCCCCTTATATAAGGCAGGAGTAGATCTTGCAAATCATTTTTCCCACAAAAATGTGGTTTTGAAGAGAATTTCAGAATTTCTCAAGCATGCTTTGCACTAAGACCCTCAGTGAGCTGCCTGGAGTCACAGTGTTCAAGATCTCAGAAACAGTCTTATCATGAATTTCAAAAACTCTGCTGCTATCTGATATTATAAGATAAAACACCAAGACAGAAATTCTACCTGTATTACCTAGAGTGCAAAGCTCTCTGTGCAAGGAAGAACAGCGGGGAAAGGCAGGAGATGGGCTGAAAGTCTTACACTGAACATAGCTTTCCAGTGAATTGCAGAGTGATACACAAATCCCAGGGTAGCTTGGCTGACACTAGTTGCAAAGTTTGAGATTTAAGCAATAGCAAAACCCAAGAGGATATAATTTCTCTGGCTCTTTTATCTTCAACGTGTAAGAGAGCAACCACTGCTGCACTGATCCCTCCCCAGTCACAATCTTTTTTACCCTGATACTGCAAGAAGTTGAAGAGCTGGAATTATCATGGAAGAAACTATGGGTTAAGGAGAGCATTTGGCATTGTGTAACAGTCCAAACTGCTTTATGTAACTCTTCAACATAGATACAAATGTGCCTTGTGAGCTATTACTGTCATTATCTGTAAAATCATGTTTGAGCAGTCTGGCTAACAGAAAAGGTGTGTGGAATCTTTTTCATCCTCCTAGGTGGCTTTTGAAAGAGATATAAAATCACTGTACCTTTACCTTTTGTCTGATAATTAAATTCCCATTCTGCTGGCAGGAGCCAAGAGATCACAGCTCAGTCTGCTGACATGATGTAAAAGTGAATTGGAAAACTCTGTGTAAACAGGTTATCCTTGTGTGTAATAGAAAATGTGGGGAGCTTGTGCACACAAGACAACTGTGTGAGCATTAATCCACAGAATGATGACAAAAGAAAAAAACTAAAGCAAAAGGCAAACATGAGATTATGGATTTTTTTTTAATATTTATAACAGGGTACAGAGTGTAAGGACATGAATTATTGACATAATCCCGATGTCACAGGCACTGCAGTGATACAGTTTTTAGTGTGGATTCTCATTTCCAAGGGCTCTGATGGATGTTCTGTAGCTCTCAGTACTTTTTCCTTAGTTGTAAAACACAATGTGAAAGAGAGGTCCTGCCTGCCTTTGTGCTTTGTTCCAGTTTTGAGCACACTGGCTGAACAGGCAGAACCTGTCCTTTGAGACCTGGTGACTTTCTGCCAATGGTGAATGATCCTTACTTGTGTCAAAATATAAAGATTCTCTTTAAGATAATGCAAAGAGATCAGTGAAAATCGGTTATGGACAATCACTGCTGCACTGATTTTCCTATATTTCTTTCCAAATAAAACAATCCAAGAGATATAACTGCAATCAGCCGGTCAGACCAAGGAACTTCATGTTAAAAGGGAGTGTGCATGAACAAGGACTGCATTCTATCAGTCAGGCTATACAACTCAGACAGTGAATAATCCACTGTAAGTAAGCATACAGTTGCCATTTTTGTCTAAGGTGAGATCATAATATCAGTTGCAAATTTATTTGCAGATAAATAAGCTGTTCCTGAATCCCTGGATACAACAGGAACAATTAGCATTATATAATTTCCTCATTTATAAAGCCACACTTGTTTTATTGATAGTCATGCTCTCTACTATCTCCTTTTTCCCAAGAAAAAGACTCTTCATTCCTGGATATCTCTTAGTTCCAGGTACACTGTTCTATTCTACTGTGACCCATGTTTCTGGTCACATCCTTCTGTCACATGTAGTCATACACAACTCCACAAATGCATGTCCAGGCTGGTGAAATGATCAAGGAGAGCTCTTTTATCTTCTCACTTTTTTCCCAATTGCAATTTCCCTTACAGTCCAATGCATATTAAATTGTTCTATGATTTATTCCCACTTAATGTGGTAAGCACACCCATTAACTCCAAAGATTTCTGTGATTGCCTACAGATCATGAATCTTTCAGGATGCTGTCAAAATATTTCAGCACCAGACTGTCATTGCAGATAGGATGGCTGGCATTTTAAAGTAATTTTTCTCCCTTTTTTACTCTGTGCCCACCATACAAGGATTCTTTTTTTCACATTTGGTATTTACAGTATGTGTTTTCAATACTCTTTATCATCAGTGGTGCAATGTCAAGCATGTGTCCTAGGGGTCAATACTATTTAATATCTTCATTAATGACCTAGAGGGTGGGACAGTTTACAGATGACACGGAACTGGGACAAGTGGCTGATACACCATGTATACCTCAACAAGTTGGAGAAATGGGCAAACAGGAATATCATGAAGTTCAACAAAGCGAAGTGCCAAGGTCTCTGTCTGGGGAAGAATAATCACAATCACCAAGGTGAGGGCTGACTGAGTGGAGAGTAGATTTGCAGAGAAGGACCTGGGGGTCCTGGTGGACAACAAGTTGGACACGGGCAAGCAACGCAACCAAAGGCCAAAAGCATCCTGGGTTGAACGAGGAAAAGATTTGCCAGAAGGTTGAGGGAGGTTGTCCTTCCCCTCTCCTCGGCACTGTCAGACACACCTGGTGTGCTGGATTCAGCTCAGAGCTCCCCAGTACGAGACAGACATAGACATTATGGAGAGAGTCCAGTGAAAGGCCACTAAGATGATAAAGGCAATGGAGTGTCTCTCCTATGAGGAAAGTCTGAGAGCACTGGGACTATTGAGCCTGAAGAAAAGGCTCAGGGAGGATCTTCTCACTGAAGTGTATGAATACACTGGATGGACTGTTCAGTAGATAAGGAATTGGATGGTCACATCCAGAGGGTAGTATTCAACGGCCTGATATCCAGATGGATATGGGTGAAAAATGGTGTCCCTCAGGGGTCTATACTGGTGTCATTTAATGTCTAGACAGTGGGATCGAGTGCGCCCTCAGCACGTTTGCCATGACACCAAGCTGACTGATGATGTCAGTAAGCCAGAGAAACAGGATGTCATTCAGAGGGACCTGGACAACCTGGAGATGGTGGCCTATATGAGGATCAGGAGGGTCAACAAGGCCAAGTGCAAGGTCCTGCATCTGGATTGGGGCAATCCTCAATATCAATACAGGCTGAGATTTACAGCAGCCCTGAGGAAAAGGACTTGGGGGTACTGGTGGGTGAAAAGCTGGACATAAGCCAAGAACGCATCCTCGTGCTTAGAAGGCCAATCACATCCTGGGCTGCATCAAAAGACGTGTGGCCAGCAGGTCAAGGGAGATGATTGTCTCCCTTTACTCTGCTCTGGTGAGACCTGGAGTACTGCATCCAGCTGTGGAGCCCTCAACACAAGAAGGACATGGACCTGTCGGAGCAAATCCAGAAGAGGGCTACAAAAATGATCAGAGGGCTGGAGCACCTCTCCTGTGAGGACAGGCTGAGAGAGTTGGGTCTGTTCAGCTTGGAGAAGAGAAGGCTTCAGGGACACTTTATTGCAGACTTTCAGTGCTTAAGGGGAATCTATCAGAAAGATGGGGGCAATCTTTTTAGCAAGTCCTGTTGCGACAGGACAAACAGTAATGGTTTTAAACTAAACAAGGTTTTATTTAGATTGGATATAAGGAAGCAATTTTTTTGCAGTGAGGGTGCTGAAACGCTGGAACAGGTTACCCATAGAAGTGGTGGAGACATTCAAGGTCAGGCTTGATGGGGCTCTGAGCAACCTGGTCTTGTTAAAGATGTCCCTGCTCACTGCAGGGAGATGGCACTAGATGACCTCTAAAGGTCCCCTCCAACCCAACACATTCTATGACTCTATTCTGTTCTATCACTCTAATAAAAGAAAGAGACAGACTCTTCTCAGTGATGCTCAGTGAGAGGACAAGCAACATGGGGCACGATCTGTGTTATTTATATTTAAACATGAGAAAAAGCATTTTTACTGTGTCAGCAGTCAAGCACTGGAACAGATTACTGAGGGAGGTTGTGAAGTCTCAAATCCTGAGAATACTCTGAAGTCAGAGAACTGGACATGGCCCTCAGCAAACTGCTCTGACTGCTTTGAGCAAGGAGCTTGGACTTGGTCTCCAGAGATTCCTTCTAACTTCAACTTTTTTTCATTCTTCTCTTATACTACCCATCACAATGTTTTTACAACACACCAGAGGCTTTAGTTAAGTTCTAGTTTTTTATTTTTCCATTTACTGTGAGTTATCATTCAGTGCACTATGAAGGTACTCTAGTACAGTGCAAATGCAAGACAGTCTGTTCACAGTTATGTTTACAAAGAGATGCACTAGAGTGGTAGCAGGCCACCAGACATCAATGCAGAACATAAAGCTGTGTCATTTTTAATGTCTTATTTTAATAGAATTACTGACAGAGAAGTTTGTAAGTAAGAAATTTACAGATAAAAGAAAATAGTTTTAGTGAAACAACCAACCAGCTTTGGAAACAGGAATCTAGAAAAGTCTTTAATATCCAAGGTTTTTATTTTTTTTAATTTTTCTTCAACTTTTCAGGTTGACA
This sequence comes from Apaloderma vittatum, assembly GCF_000703405.1. NCBI lineage: Eukaryota > Metazoa > Chordata > Aves > Trogoniformes > Trogonidae > Apaloderma > Apaloderma vittatum. The sequence goes on along the minus strand of NW_009722066.1, from coordinate 50,940 downwards.
GTCCTTATACAAGGACAGTGTCCTTTAACACAGGAGGAAATGTTGCTGTTAATTATTCACCAGTCTCTAGAGTTTCCATCCATTTAGCAGCAACATGCTTTCCAGGCATTTTTACTGCCTCATAGTTCTTCACTGAAGCAATGTCAACAAGTTCAGAACACTGTAGTTTTGAGGCCTTAGCATGGAACTGAGAACTGCAGTAACCTGTGGAGTTATGGTCACTCCTACAAATGTCATTAAGCCAAAATATTGGAAGATCTATATTTTGTTAAAGTTCTCCTAACCCATAAATTCACAAGTCTTGTTAGCTGGAAGATAATAGCCATGTAAGTTATTAGACAATAACTAATTTTTTTATTTTTTTTTTTCACAGAAATAGCAACTGGCTCACAACTGTATAGGATTCTCCTCACGACTGTCCAACCACTTATTCCTATGTGGCAGCAGCTCAAGTAAACTCTGCCGTTGCATTTCAGTTGAGATTTTCCCTTAGGTGGAGGGAAGAGCAGCCCTCATTTGTACGTCTTTTTTTCTTGCAAAACAAGACCGGCAATTTCTGATTGCAACGTTGTGCCCTGTAAAGCAAGATCAACAATTCTTGTATTCAACTGAAGACCGCTAAAAGCACAGGGTTCTCAGAAATCCCAGAATTCCACAGCTAGTAAGAAAGCATCTGTATTTTAAGTATAGCATGGACTGAATTACATGAAATGCTGTCTCAGAAAGATAGCATGAATATACGGAGATGCCTAATCCCTTCTCCATAAACGTATTAACCTCTAACACGTGCCAGTGCTTGAAGAGTTAATCACCAAATAAGGTGCGAGGAAGAATGTTACAGTGATTTTACACCACTGGGGGAGACTAACAGAGAAAATAAAACAATTCTGCCTGTGTAAGCAAACTGCATGCAATGCAGGCACAGCTCATATGGATTCTTATTCAAGCTTTCATCAAAAATCACATTTTGTATACAAACAAGTAATTTTTTCAAGAAATGCCTGTGCTATCTTCTTCAACGTATTATCGATATCTGTCCTTTAAGGGTTTTTGCTTCTAATAACATGAAGTTGTTTGGTTTCTACACAACTCTTATCTTCAATTATCCAAACTTTTCTCCAATTATCTAAACTGTCCAGGTGTTTATAATAAATACAAGAAGTTTGATCTAAGGTGAAGACAAATTGGTCAGGGAAACTGTCCATTTTGCACTTCTTAAGTCCTGCCCCGTCTGAGTCTCAAGCTTCTCATTTTATACCTTTACTCCTCCAGCTCTCCCTTCAACCTGTACGTTTCTCTTGGGCCTCTACCGTCATCTTAAATTTCACTTTAAATCTACTACCATTCTTCATTGCTCAGAGAATCCCAATTTTAAGTCTCAAGCTATCACATAGCAAGGCTTTTGGATATCTTTAAGTTAATTTTCTTTTTCTTTCAAAATTTAGAACAAACCACTGCATTTTCATAAAAAAACCAACCCTGTTTCTTAAGTGTGTGCCTTTTCTTCATCATCTTTTTCTTCTTAAAAAGAAGGGAAGTGTTTGATTTACCAAGAAATAAAACCATGATGACATAATTTTCCTTAAAAAAGGCAATTTTTCAGAAAAAAATCCATAAATATTTTCAAAACTCAAAATGATATTTTCTTTCAAATTAAGAAATGAAAACTACACAAATAAATTTTTTGAAAAAACAACTTCAGCTCTCTCAACCATATTGTCCTCCATATTGTGAAGTGGTCAAAATTACTCTGGCAAAACGGGCAATATCTTAAAGAGGAAATTAAATTTGCTTTTAGAAAATGAAATTTACTCCTTTAGAAGTAACAGAAAGACAGAACTGGATTTAAAAAAGCTCAAGATAATGACAGCGAGTGCTTAATATGCAGTAATAAAAGGGAGGGGAAATAGGCACAAATGCCCTTTTGTAATCTTTTTGTTTTCACTTTGATTTGATTCAACTGTGCTATTTCGTTCATGCCACCTGGTAATTTGCAAAATAGAGCACCAGTTCTCCTCCTATCATGTCAGAAGCTGGCATGTGGAGAATACTTTCCTTTCTGACTTTGAAGAGGGTGGAATGGAAGGAAACCTAATTTTTTGATCGCTTTTACTTTTGAAAGATTTAATCAGACTGTACTTACAGGAGGCATTTCATACTCAGCTTTTGTAATTCAGTCAGTCATCCTGTCCTGTTAACTTGAAAATTCATAGGCTTCTTTCAGAGAAGATAGTGATTAAATGTTCTGGACAACCCCACAGCTTCCCAGGTTTTTTTTGCTTACTTATGTACACTTAGGATTGTAGTTTCCGAAGCTATGACATGGTCTCAATTTTGTTCATGTTAAGATTTTACCTACTCAGAATATCACTCTGGATTTTTTGCGTTCAAATCTACAGAAAATGGTAAATTGCCTGTCATTAACAATGCGTGCAGGAAACATAGCAGAAAACAAAAAGAATTTCAATTGCTACTTCCACCAGGCTCTGAATTGTCTAATGAAGACATTCCAAGCTTTCTATATTCATGTCAAGTGAAAATTTTTTATCTTTACTTTTGGGATGCACATAGAAAAATTTATTGTTGGCCTCTTGCTATTAATTTTACCATGGTTTGTCATATATTTCATCCTCGAATATATCCTTTGTGGAAGACCTTTTGTGCTTTGTTTCAAGAATTCCAGACACTCTTTTCATTCACAAAATTTTCAAATTATAATAAATTAAAAGATTTAGATAAGAGCTCCTCTATGTTTTGAGTATGTAATCAAGAAAATAATGGACAAAATTTAAGTCGATTAACTCTATAGAGCTCAAGAAAATTGTAATTTCTACAAACAATCTTTAGGATTTGTTTTCAGCATTGTAGTAATTTTAGTCAAGGAAACAGTAATGTCAGGTAAATGCCTCCAAAACACCTCCAAAATATTAATTCTCTCATGAATATTATTATATAAATCAAATGTGTGGTCCTATGGAGAACACATCTCACTACAATATGAAATTTAAACAAATTCCAGTAGCACTGCTACCACAATAACTCACTCCAATGATGGGAGGAAATGACTTATAATCAAAGAGGGAACTGCAAGTAAAAATTCTTCAGATCTTGTTTTTGATACTGATATTCTATGTCATCTTCTGAAAGTCACTGAACTAGTTTTCTGAGTGATAAAGCAGAGATTATGGTACTTGCTTCACAGGGGAGTTGGGAGGATGCTTATGAAGTGCTTTGTATCCTCAGCAAGAAAGCCACTGTGCAAGTAAAATATATCAACAACTTCTTATCATTTCTATTATAAATAACTGATCTGCTTGCCTGTTTCTACAGGACAGATCATTACTCATTCCTCCTTTGTGGGATATAAAGTTGTTGCAATATTACACAACAGTACAGTTTAAAACTTACAGATATTTTGAAGTGTATCAATATGGAAAAGGAGGGGGGGAAGGGAGAGAAGTAGCTGCCCCCACCATCAAAGTATATCCTTTGCACATTCCTGGCACTACATCAAGGTTAAGTTAAAAGCAGCACTTGAAGGCAGTTGCATGTGGTAGATTGTACAACAAGGCTCATTAGCCAATGGTGAGTCTTATGTAAAGATCTTTAATGTGGTACAATGGCATTTTTCAGCCTCTTTTAAAAGGGAAAAAGTTAATAATGTGAAAGTTTTATTACTTTTCTTCTTTTAAAGAAGTACCTTTTTGTAGTGAAACATTGTGGCTAGTTAGAGCAAAAGCTCAGGGAATTTCCTTCACTCTGGGAATGACTGTAATTATACAAGGGGAAGGGACCACAGCAGTAAACTGGCAACATACCAAGGTCTTAACCCCTGAGACAGGAGGTGGAGAAATAGGTGTTAGCAGTCTTACACCAGTCCTTAAAGCATAAACATATGGTAAATCCATTACCTAAACTACAAAGAATGGAACCTCGCTAATAAACCTATTTACTAGGTTAAATAAATACTGAAAGTGTTTAAAAAAGGCGAGCTGTGTGACTTTTTAAAATCAAACATTTTTCACTTGTCAGAATTTGTTGTTGGGAATCTGTGAAACGTGATGGCCCTTCTAACCCCATGAACACACACAGTCATATTCTTCTCCCCTGCCCCCGGCTCAGTGCTCGCCACCAGCACGTGAAACCAACAGCACTTATTTGTGAGCTGCCTGTGCCACTGTCTGCACTGGCACACTTCTCCATCACCTGACTTGGCTGCTGGCACTCATGATGAAAAATAAAACATTGGTGGGATTCAAGCATATTTATCACCTTGTTGTCCAGCCCTGTGCTCCATGGCATGTTTGATTTTATCCAGCATAAATAAGGTCTAATTTCAGAAGCAATAATATTCAGTAGGAAATACAAATCTTCTAGTGTCTTTAGAAGTGGCGGACTGCCAACTGCTCTAGCAGTAGTTCCAGTGAATATTTTCGCACCACCCTTATTGCAAAAATGTTATAAGACAGATAACAAAGGGCACCAAAGCTAAAGAGAACTGTGTTTTACAGAAGTAATACTAAACTGACAATTGCTTTGCCAAATAATTGCCCTTCTGCAAGATGTGGGAATGGGATATCCAGTTTAAAGCCTCTTGTAGTGGTTTCATGAATTTGTACCAACGAGGTAGCATTGATCTAAAGCCTGATAAAAATAATGGGCTGATGCCCTGCTTAATTCCCTGCCCTTTGAAACCAAGTGGTATGGATACGTATGGGAAATGGTAGTGTGGCAGTTTTACAATCAGTTTTCTCCTTGCTAGGGTGGCTGCTTAGTGCCCACCTCTCCTGCAGAATTAATGTGAATTTTGCCCTTTTATTACCAGCCCATGAAAGGCACTCCTTTCCTGCTGCTGCTGGGTGATGTGCTTGTGATCAAATTTGTGTTGCATCAAGTTCAAACAAAACATTATTCAGGAAAAAAAGTAAAAAACTTTTTAAATTTCATGTGCCTGTGAAAATTCAGTGATACTTGGTCATTACCTTGACTGGAATCCATCTAAGCATATCCCAAACACAAGCCACTTGTTCTGAAGCAGTGTTTATGGCTAAGGAAGCAAGGTGGGAGATCTATTACTTTGGTCAAACTCGCCATCAAACCGCTCTCTGTAAATACACAGTCAAACATTAACGATGACCCTCATCTGCTTCAGGTTCATTAATGGAGATTCCTGTGCCTGCAACGAATGCCACTGATATCCAGCATGGAGTCCTGGTGCTAGCAGAGTGGAGAGTAACAAATTTGAAAGCAGTGAATTATTATAAGTTAAAAACATGTTATTGCAGAAGATAGGTAACAAGCTGCAATTTAAAGTTAGCACTTCAAATTATGTAATTGTGATGTTTTTATTTGGAAAGAAAAAGAAAAAGGTCAGTATAAAGTTGCAGTTGTAATCACTAGTTATGTGATATTAAAGAGTGGCAATATATAAATAGTTGCCTTGTAATTTTATGTTAGGAGTAAATGTTGAGGGAAATTATTTGGGTTTGTAAGAAAAATATAACAAATGGGAAAAAAATTTATGTAAGTTATAAGGGTCATTTATTTCAACATTGCCGTTATTTCTGATGACCTCTTATCTAGCTGCTGATGTGACTTTCTGCATTAACTGACAGGATGAATGTCGCACTGCACTGGAAGTAGGTAAACAGAGAAACCAAGTGACTGTTTTAACTAATGCCATTCCAGAACCTTTTACATGTTTTACACATAGGAGTACACCAGGACCACTACAGATACCAGCTGATATGGGACAAGATATTTCTTTGCATTTTAAAGTTATTTCAGTACTGCAGAACAGAATAACAAATTTAGAGAAAATTTTGGAGCTGTTTGGAGAAGGTGTCTCAGAAAGCCCTTCTTTGATTTTCTCTTTTTTATTTTATTTTTTTTGGTAAAATTTGGCACCTTTTCAGTCATCACAGATTCTAGATGCACACAAACAAACACTCTGGAGCTAGATACAGAATAAGCCAGAGCTATGAATGATGATCAGTGAGGATTGGGAGTTCGAATCATAAAATCATAAAATCATTGAATCGTATCAGCTGGAAGAGACCTTAAAGATCATCGAGTCCAGCCTTTTTCCTGTCCTATCAACCTACTAAATGATTCCCCCCAGCACAACATCCACCCATCTCTTAAACACTTCCAGGGCCGGTGACTCAATCCCCTCCCTGGGCACCCTGTTCCAATGGCTGACAACCCTTTCAGTAAAGAAATTCTTCCTAATATCCAACCTGAACCTCCCCTGGCACAATTTAAATCCAGACTAGACCCCGCCTCTGTACAACCTCCCTTCAGGTAGTTGTAGAGAGCAATGAGGTCTCCCCTCAGCCTGCTCTTCTCTAGGCTAAACAGCCCCAGATCCCTCAGCCTTTCCTCATACGACTTGTGTTCTAAGCCCCTAATCAGCTTGGCAGCCCGACTCTGAACCCTCTCCAGCACCTCAGTGTCCCTCTTGTAGTGAGGGGCCCAAAACTGGACACAGTACTCGAGATGAGGCCTCACTAAAGTTGAGTAGAGGGGCATGATCACCTCCCTGCTCCTGCTGACAGCACCATTCCTGATACAGGCCAGAATGCCGCTGGCCTTCTTGGCCACCTGGGCACACTGCTGGCTCATGTTGAGCCAGCCATTTATCAACACTCCCAAATCCCTCCCTGACAGGCAGCTCTCCAGCCACTCCTCCCCAAGCCCGTAGCACTGCCAGAGGTTGTTGTGGCCAAAGTGCAGGACCTGTCATTTGGCCTCACTGCATTCCATGATGTTGGCCTTGGCCCAGCGATCCAGCCTGTCCAGATCCCTCTGGAGAGCCTCTCTGCCCTCAAGCAGATCAACTCCTCCACCCAGCTTGGTGTCGTCTGCAAACTTACTGAGGGTGCACTCCATCCCCCGGTACGAAAGATGTTAAAAAGATGCAGATGGCATCAAAGCATCTGAAAAAAAAAATGTATTCTGCATATTTTTTAGTATGACATAATGGTTGCAAATGTTACGACGTGGATCTTGCTGATACCTGGCTGGGAGGGCAGCACAGCCTTTGCTGTTTTTGAATGATCCTAAACATACATGTAACATCCGAGGTTATCGACAGAAAGGAAAGGGTATACAACCCATGCCTTTTCCACCTCTCCCTCCAAATGTGCACAGGGTAATAGCAGCCATTTGCTCAGCAGTCATTTGAAGTTGTCACTTCATCTAGGCACAAAAAGGTAGGAACCCTCTGGCCAAACACAGATATTTGCACCTGAGATAGTCAAGTAATAAAATAGGGTGTGATTCTCCCAAAGATTAGAAAGCGATGAATTGCTCCCTGGAAATGCCTGTCTCCGCGGACTATAAAAAGAGTGTGGGTAGCCCAGAGGTAACCTTCTATATCATAGACTTCTAAAGGCATCATGAATCTTGTTTGGAGTGTGGAACAACAAACCATGTTTCCACGAAGTCTGATGAGAGCCTAGAGATTAAGAGAAATGAATCTCCTCTGCAAAGATGGCCTCCCCTAGGTAATGCCTACAGCAAGCTGATGCAGCAGAATCACCTGCTTACCTCAAGTCATGGAAACAAGCAGCAGAAGTAGCACAGGGCTAGTGCAGACAGCCCAGGAATGGCCTGCTGGGACAAAGAGCTGAACCAAAAATGGACATACTAATGCATTTAATTTTGGGATTGTTTATAGATTATTATGACCATGCCTAAAATTACTGATAGCACCTCTATGAGCTAAATATCCCATACAGAAGTGCTATGAAGATTTTACTGTTATTATGCACAGCAAGTTGGAGCCAGGTGTACACCATTACAGATCTTTCAGGCACAAAGTGTGAAACGTAAGAACAGCTGTTTAGATGAGTAACCCACGTAACCACTTAATCATGCAGGAACTTGCAAGACACATTAGCTGATTATATATTCCATATTAAGGTAGCATTGGATAAAACCAGAAATACTGAGAGAATGACTGGAACCCCAAAACCTTCTTCCCTCAGCAAAGTAACCTGATCATTTATTCTCAGAGCTAACCCACCTCTTGCTTCCTCTCCTTAGTCCCACAAGATTCATGTCCCATGAGTCCTCTCAGATCCTCAGCAAGCTCTGTAGCCACTAAGTACTTGTGTGAAAGGCATGCAGCTGCCCTTCCTCTGGCTGTGCCCTAAAATATGTATAAAACAGCTGCCTGCACTCTAAAAGTCGTCTTATGGTCAAACTTCATCTGTTTTTTTTCTGAAGCTAGCCTTCAGATACCTAAGTCACAGCTGCAGGTAGGCATCTAAGCCCAAGATGAAATGCCAGACTTCACAGACATCCTTGTTTTCTAGATTTCTTGGATGCCTTAAGTTGCCAATAATTCCACTGCCAGCAGAACAGCTCTTTCATGGGGCACTGCCCAGATTGATGTGCTGGATGTTGAAAACTGTCTCTTCCTGCTCACTGTACTTTGAAATCTGATGTCTGAGTCAGGCTGGTGAATTGCTCCTGGAGTGAGCACCAAGACACCAGGAGCAGCTGCAATAGGCAATGACATGGCCAGGAGTGTTTTGGAGACATATTCTTAGGACAATCCCTTACTATCTTTTCTCTTTCTCAACAGCAAAGCTTATTTTGGTTCACAAGACACCTGTGGGGCAAAGTGGGTAATAGCAATTAGCCTGATGCCTGTAAGGACAGGACTCTGGGGAACTAAAGTGGGTTGAGCAGGCTCCTTTTCTTTGTGTAGAGACTTTGGGTGGTTCCTGGTCACCACTCCAGTGCTGCAGCAGGTTCTGGTGCTCACCTGGAAGGGGCGGGTGCTCCCAGCAGCACAGGGGCTGCAGGAAGACCTCTTTCTTGACAGGTTTGATGCACATCACTTCTCAAGTACTGAGCTACTCAGGTGTCCAAATGTGGATACAAAGCTCTCTATTCCTGGTGTCTTGACAAAAGAGTGACTGAGAGCAAACATCAGGTGCAACAGTCTAAATGAGTTTGAGGCTAACCTTAAACTGCACTGCAGCACTGTATTTGTTTATTGTCTTTGCAGGCGGTTTTCACAAGCACTTTCTAGCTCTTTTTTTCAAGATTCTGTACAAAACCTCAAAGCCCTTTGAATGCTGTGGTTTACAAATCACCAGTGTTGTCAGCCATTGCTGCGCGTAATTTTCTGGGAGAGAAAATATGGTTTTCTAGAATAAACACTTACAAAAGGATTATTTGTTTAAATAGTTCACATTTTTCAGAAGGAATTATGATATTCATAAATTCAAATATAGCTTTTTGCATGTTTCGAACAGTATATTCTCCTTTTCTCAAGGCACCTGTGCTGCTATATGCAATCATTTGCAGTGAGACACAGCAGGGGCTAATGATGCAGAAATATTACTTTATTGTGAATTGAAGCAGAAGAGCATAAGCAGAAGATAAAATCGTACGTTAGTTCTTTCTGGTAGGTTTCAGTATTTTAGGATTGCTTTTGTTTTCTGCAGTTACATCAATCTGAAGCCTAATTATAAAGAAAATCTATAGCCAATTGTCTTTCTTGTTTAACTCTGTTAAGGACAGTGAAGTTAATGCAGAGAATGTATTAAACTGAGCATTCTTCTTATTCTGGTACAGATGCCTTCAGTCAAAAAGAATACATATAAATCATAAAGTCAGCTGTTGGTAAAATAACTCTATTAGCACATATTTAAAACAATAAAATAAAAGCAACAACCACAAAGTCTTGGTTCCTGCATTCTCTACGAATACAAAGTTTCTGCTGTTTTTGCTGGGTGACTCAGACATGTGAAGAATGTATGATAAGATCCTTAAAATCAAAATCATAATCTTGTCTGTGAATGACATTTTAAACCAAGGAAACACACTCCATCAGTCACAGGCAGTTAGAGGCACAGTCAATCCGAGGACACAATTTTTCCAGTGGAGGTTAGGTTTTAATGGGCAAATTTACTATTCAATTACATTGTTATACAAGAGTGGGCAAAGCAGATTTAGCTGTTACATTTTCAGAACAAATATAGCTCTGCATTTTACACCTTAGTCTGTTTGTGTGCTTGATTAAACATGTTTATAAATAGTTCCCCTCATCTCCTTTACAAATGCTTTAGGTTCAGAGGCAGCATCTGGTTCACAGCACAGGCTACTGGAATGAAACTAAGAAACATAATCCAAGCAAAGATTCATAACACAGAAAATTCAGAGGACCTGAAGTCAGGAGTTTGGCTTTTAGGTTCCATTTTCTAACTCAAACACTGTGCCAGGCTGCTTAGTAATTCAGGCAGAAGAGTCTCTTGAGATTGATTTTGATTTTCTCTTATTTTATAGCCTTTCTGAGTACTTGTTAAAAATCAAATCATGCTCCTAGGATGAAATGAGTGGGTGCTGTAACAGGAACAAGTTTTAAGCTATTAATCGGTATGAAAGAGCCATTAATAACATGTACTACTCAACATAGTTTTCTAACAAGGATGAAAACTATCACATCTTTGTTACTCTGGTACAAATGATCATCAATTACAAACCATCAAACTTGCAGAGAAATTACTGGCTCCCACATGAGAAGTTTGTGTTGCAACCCTACCTAGTTTGTGTATCCATTGATGGAAGTACCTGCACAGCACATACTGTTCTCAAAAACTCTAGACTGCCAGATCTGGCAACCAATGTTTTGGTGCCTCCATAGTGCATTTGTAACTGGAGACTTAGAAGAATCCATTTTCAGAGGTGCTGAAGAGCTGCTGTCCATACTGATATGAGTTTATTTGAGAAAGCCTTTTTTGATTCAGTCAAAAATGAGGTTTTTATTCTCTTTCCTCAGATGTAGCTCAGGAGGGTGTCCACCTTTCACTTATGACTTGAACAAGCAGTGAATTATCCCTGCCTAACAGGCATGATTCTCCTTGGCTTTTAGCATGAATGCTTCTCTTGCTGTTTCAGTCTGCTAAAACTGAGTTCAACAACTGAATGTAATGAGATTAAGGCTGTATAATAAATAATACACTGCAGCTTTATGACAGAAAGCATTATTGCAAATATAATTTCCACCAAGACATGGAATTTGATATTGTAAATGAATATACAGTAAGTTCTTTGTGCAAATTAGGACCTGTGTGCATATCTTATAAAATGCCAGCAATTAAAATGAAAAGGCAACATGTGTAGCAGCTTGATGACTTTTTTTTTTCCTAGCAAGATGGACTAAAAGGAACAGAATATATATGGCAAAGAAAATCTAACCAGCTTTAGAAGACTGTGAAATCCAATTGCTAATAAATGGTTTGTGATTGTTTTCTTGGCATTCCATAAGATACATAAATGATTTCCAGTGTAGGCTAGCAGTAAAGTAGGAGATGAATGTATATTACAGTAATATGTGGAAAGCTACAAATTACTTTACAAAGGGACAAACCTCAGAACTACTCTATTATTACTGAAGTTAAACTTCCATCCACTCCAGGATGATGCTTTGACCCAGGATTTGACTCTAGAAAGAGATGGTAGAGTTAGGATTTTCTCTTGCACTGATGGTAATTAGGCAGAATTTTTTTTTCCATGAGAAAAGTGTTGTGCTGCAAAATTCAGATTTCTAAATCCTTTTCCAATAAACATTCCATACAATGTTTTCTGCCCTTATAACAAGCAGTACTAAATTCATCAGTTACAAAAAACCTACCACCTACTGTTACAAAAGAAAAGTGTGAGGGTGAGAATCTGGGCTGGCTGATGAAGAGAAAATGGATGGATGCAGTTGATGTTCAGTGTCCTATAGCCACCGTCAGAAGCTGAGTATGAGGTCATGTTGGCCATTAGTCTGAACAACATGAGATGTCTTATATTTCCACAGAATATTTCAGATGTGATAGGTACATAGCAAGGAGGATTCATGTAGTTAGGGACCATGTCAATGATGAAACTGTAAAGTTTAATATGTTATTTATGGTACAAAGACAACTTGTTATTTCAAGTTTTCTGTGGAGCACAGACTTTGCACAAACAAGAAGGCTGTATTTCATAGAATCATAAAATCATAGAATGGCCTTAGCTGGAAGGGACCTTAGAGATCATTTTAATCCAGCGTCCCTGCAACCAGGGACGCCACCTCTTGACTAGATCAGGCAATGCATGGGGACTGAACAGGAATCGAACCCGCGACCTTAGTGTTGTCAGTGCTACGCTCAACTGACTGAGCTATTTGTTGAGATATGGAAGATTAATCTGCTCAGCCACCACCAATTTTAAATAGACATTATTTTTCACTATTTCTGTCATGGATTATTTTATCGCTCTTGTACCAGAAATCCACGATCTCAGAAAATCACAAGAATCTGGGAAAGAGCAATGGAAATTGCTACTCCAGCCCTACTTGCAGCAACTGCAAAAGAAACCAGAGCCTTTTTCACCAGCCCATTCTTTAATGAGACCTGAAACTCTGCAACAACCGCATAATTGACTCGCAGTCCCAAGCCACAGCTTTTGGAAAGAACTAACTTCTTCGCTCAGCCAATAAAAACTAAAAGAATTGAAAAACTTTCTCCCATGGAATAATCCAGAGCCATTAGATGATGATTTCAGTGGTTTTCTCAGAGAGCTGGAATCCATTATTTGAACAGAAGTCACAGAAGTTTTGAAAGCTCCCAAGCACTCTGAAATGAGCCCTCATCATATTTGGTAGCAGAACAACTAGTCCCCCAGTTTCTGAGGTCCCAATGTCTTCTCAAATTAATGCATCATCTGATTCAAAAGACATCTACATGTGACAGCCAACAAACAACAAGAAGCTATATTCTTGTCTCCATTTTATCTTTTTTTGGCATGGTCATTGAGAAGATGGCAGTATTCAAGGTCCGTCCCTGATGAGCAGCCTTCTGCTGCGCAGGGTCATGGATGAGCAGTAGACACCTTTCCTACAAGTACTAAATGTCAACAACTTCACATATTTTCTTCTGATGACAGCGTGGAAATAAATGAAGTCCCGCTGAACAGGATGCAATGAAATCCTAAGAAATCATGGAAACACAGAGCTCTGGGGCAGCAGCACTATTATTGTTCAGTAACAGGGCTGGAAACAAAACAAAATACTGAGACAGGATCACCTTATACCGAAACACAATATAGATCCCTTTATCATTTTCTGATAATCTGTCTTAATTTTCTTACTGCAGGTATTCCAATACTTGAAGCAATTTAATTTACGACAATAGTTGCCATTTTCTTTGGTTTTTTACTCTGTTTGATCTTTGCTACTGGGCATGGGGAAGAAAACTGTCAAAAGAAGGTTATTTAGAAACCATTATGTGCAAAAGGTTGATCTGTTCTATATTTTACAGGCGATATGCATTTCTACTATTAGGTTTATATGGGAAAGGAGAAATTAGCAATGTATATTCTTTACATTGATATGTGTTGGAGACATCCACATACAGCTATAACCACCTATAAACAAAGTACATTTCCTAATCATAAAATTGTTTTCACCATATCTATAAATACCAAGAAACATACTGGAATTACGTATTTAATATATGTTTTGTATTTCAAAAACCTATCCTGCTAAAGTGAATACACTACTACACTGTAAAAGCAGCAGAAGAACTTAACATTTCTAAATAATTAAAAAAATTAATCAGTAACAGAAGTTAATATCTGAGCATTTACACTCAGTTAAGTTAAAGTAATGAAAAGTTCCTATTCTGATACCTAAATCAACCATAAATAACAGGGTTTAGGAAGTCCTCACTACTTTTAGCCAGTGTTTAAAATTTCAGCCTGTCTTTTCCATAGCAAGTAGTTATCAAATATTTTTCCGTGATGCTTCATTTTAGTTGTATTTATTAATTATTTAGATAATTGCAGTTGTAAATGGAATGCTTCACTGATTCTGTAATTAGGGAGTCTGAATTCGATATAATTTATTAGGTCTTTATTTATGTGCTGTGAAATCTGTTAGATCATTTGCTAGTCAGTATGTTGTCTAGAATAAAGGCATTTCTACAAAGGGATTTTAGGGTGAGGGTCACCAGCATAATCAGAAACATACTTAGTCTGGCCTCCAGCTAAAGATTATATGCTTTTAAGTGTATTTCTGTTTTGCAAAATGGCCTGTTGAAGACTTAGCCATTTCAACAAAATTCCTTTTTTTTCTATATAAAAAGAGAAAAAGCAATTATTTTGCACTGCTGTTTGACTTTCCACCACCTTTTTTTTCCTACATACAGACGACCCAGCTGATCAAGTGTGAGGAGTACATAACTCTCTGGACTGACTCGTCTGAACCTCTGGAATGAAATCTTCAAAGTTAGGAACAAAAGCTGGCATTAAGACTAAGCAGTGAGTTGATTAAAGATTTGGATTTACCCACACAATAAATTGAGCCAAATTGACTCTTGTCTCGTACAAAGGCAAACTTATGTCTGACACAATGTAGGGAAGGAAATGGCATTGGTTGACTTTCAGTTGTAATTTATTGTATTCATCCATGTGCTTATCATAACACAGAGGATTTGTCAGTATGTCCATTATAAAAACAGGACTGGGGCTTTTTCATTGTTAAGCTCAGCTGTTACAAATGATATTTGATTGAAGTCTCAAAGCTTGTCTACTTGTACACGCCACTCTGAAATTGAAACCTTATACTTTGAATGTCTTAAAAAATTTACGTGTAAGGGGTCTCAGGAAGAAGGTGGGGCTTTTTAAAAGATTGTTTTGGGCAGGATTTATCTGATCAAATATATATGTCTATATATCAATAGAGACTTCTATACTTGTTTATATTGCAGACATATGTAGATGTCCATATGTAGATGTCAATATTTCAGTTAATCACATGGCCTATGTAACAAAAGAAGAAAAGATGTGTGATTCTTTTTAATCCAAAGAAATCAACTGTAGAGTGAGATAAATCATGCCATAGCTGCACATAAGAATACTTGTGAGAAGGGAATTAAAGGTACCTAAGTTGTCATCTACACTATGGTAGATTGGAATGATTTGAAGTTTAATGCTTTGAAGGTACTTCTTTTATTCTAGCAGTGACTTGTTTAGGATTTTTTCCAATTGTTAGTGACTTTTCTTTTAAGAGTCAAGGCCAGTGTCATAAGAGGTAATAAAAAATGTTTTTGCAAATATATTAACAACAAAAAGAGAGCCAAGAAGAATCTCCATCTGTTATTGGATACGGAGGAGGTTGAAGACAGAGCTCATTGCTCTCTACAAATACCTGAAAAGAGGTTGTAGTGAGGTGAGTGCTGGTCTCTTCTTCAAAGTTGCTGCTGATGGGATGAGAGGAAATGGGCTCAAGTTGTTCCAGGGGAGGTTTGGATTGTATATTAGGAAAAAAAATCTATTGAAAGAGTGGTGAGGCACTGGAACAGGCTGCCCAGGGAAGCGGTGAAGTCACCATCTTTGAAGGTGTTCAAAAAACCGTGGATGTGGCACTTCAGGCTATATTTTGGTGGTCATGGTAGCATTAGGTTGATGGTTGGCCTTGATGATCTTAGAGGTGTTTTCCAACCTTAATGGTTCTATGATTCCGTGAACTTATTCTCCCTTAAGCTCATCTACAATTACTCTGTCTCTAGACAAAGATGAACTTACCACACTTAGATCTATGACCACAGTATTGAAATGTGCATATTCAGCTTCATTATCTTCAGGGTAAATAATAAAATACAGAACAAGGACGAAAGTCTGAGTCTTTCACTCTCTTTTTTCATTGCAAAACTAGCCTTTCACAGATTTGCACTCGTGACCTACTCAACTTTCCTTCATAGCATGTATTCAGAGGAAACTCCCAATGGACACCAACTATCCATGAATATCAATGCTTCAATAAGAAGTGATAAACAAATTGTTTTCTCTCAGGAGTCTTTTCATTGAGCATGGAGAAAGATGAAAATATTTGGAATGAAATATTAAGAAAATGAAGAAAATATGCATAATAGCAATACAATAGGGTAAAAAGCAGAGGCAAGGAGTCAAGAAATATACATGAGAAGAAATTTATAGGGGAAACAAAGAATATACAGAAACATTTAATTGAATTTTATTTGTGCAGTCATTTAAAATTTCCCTCAAATGCAATTCAGCTCTTAGTTATATTAATAGGTTCTACTGAAACCAGTGAGATAATAATGAAAAATAAAATTTCTCTCTCAAACTGAATGAGATGGCTTTGGTCTCAGCACAATCTGCAAGCAGTGACCTTTTCTTCTATAGGAGCTCTAAGATTAGTTCCTAAAAGGATATCTGAGAAGGCAGGCACAAAAGAGATTTCTGTAGGTAGAAAGATAACTGTTCTTCCTGTAATCAGATTCCAAAAGTTTATCACAATAACAAAAGCAAACCAGAAAAATTGTGGGTAGCAATTGCCACAAGTGTCCTTTTGGAGCTTGTGATACACAGGCAAATTTTATTCCATAATTTTACAAATCGTTCCTTAAATAATCATGACTTCTTCTGTTGCCATTAAGTCTCTCTTAATGTTACCTTCTAAGAACATCTAAGCAAAACTATCTGCACAACATCAGAATTTCAAGCAACAATATGGATTCCCTCAGGGCCAGCAAAATGCTTATCTGAAGACAAAAATCGTGATTATTTATTTTACATGCCTGTTTTAATCCCTACTTGACTTGCTGCTTTCTACTCTGTTACTATATTACCTGGATTCCCAGGAGTTTTCTAACTCTCAGCCAGTAATCCTTATCAAAAAGGAGAAGGAGGAGGAGGAGGAGGGAGTGTTACATGTCTGTGAGAATCTTTGCAGTTTGTTGCCACCAAGTGAATTGGAACAATTTAGCTTTGAGGAAGTGATTTATACACACACATCCATCACATATAACCTGCTCTGCTCTGTTAACTCCCTGTTTGATCTCTGGAGGGTTGAGTAGATTAGGGAGGGTCTTCACACAGAGGTTTCATTAACAGCCCATCAGTTAACCTGGCATGACTCTGGTTTGTGCATTTGGATACTTTAAAGTGGGAAGAAAAGGGGAAAAAAATATTATTAATTGGTATCATTATTTCCCCATTCAGGAAACACCAGTCATGGTGTTAGAGAGAGTTTGCTTCCTATTTCCTTGATTTTATTTTCTTTTTTATCCAGTGTAGAAAATAGAATTCAGGGTTACACTTTAAGCCATTCAAAAACATTGATCACAATATATGAATTCTGGCACCGGTAATCAAAGAGCACATATTAAATAGCCAATCACAAGCCACAAAAACTTGGGTATTACAATCTAGTTCAATGAGGTAGTGAATGAAGGCTAACTGGTTGCACTGTTAAAATATGCCAGAATAATTAGTCTCTGCTTGCTGTCACCTATTTGTCTGTTTGAGGTGGGAATCATAAACAATATCACTCTTATGGTTATTAACAGGAAATTTTGCAATATTGATGGTATATAGTTTTGGAACAGAATAACCAGAATTGCATCAGTGATGCTCCATGCGAGCACTGTGCCTCCGTGGTTTAGAGAACAGGGTTACGCTATTAGTGAAAGCATAAAGTTTAATACTTCATGATATCCTTAGAAAGCAAATGGATGGTTTCAAATCAGCAAAGTGCTTACAGTTAAGAAGCTGATAAAAGTGCATGAAAATTGCTAGTTTCTTACCGGATTCAGGAACTTGGATCTGCAATTTTGGGAAAATACGTGGAGAAAGTTGATAGAGGAACTGTGTGAGCTTATTAGTTGTAACTATGACAACAAGATGCAAAAATTTGGCAATGTTTATTAATATTTATTTCAGTAACAAAATACAAAGGTCTGATGCCACCTTCTATACAAACTGTCATAACTTTGAATATTTAAATATGTATCCATTATTAATGAACACCAGTAGTCCACTGTATCTCAAACAGACCAACCCACACTCTTCTCACCCCACCTCCCAGATGCCCAGAAGAACAGAGGTGCTAGGTAACATGCCCTGAAATTTAAATGCTAACAGACTATCCAGTATAAAGTTTTGGGAATTTATTCTCTTTTGTATTGAGGTTACAATCCAAGCCTCACTGGAATTTGCAAATATGGTGATAACACACAACGGAGAGACAGTGCTGGAGGGAAAGAATAGACTTAAGGATTCATGGATAAAAAGCAGCAAGCCTAACTGTATGCAGAATTTTATTGGTGGTCAGATGCTTTCCCTGCTGAATTGTTTGCTGTATTTCCTTTACCTTCTGTTACCTTTCTCTTTTAAGCCTTTGCAAGAAACATGCAACAGTCCTATTCTCAGTTTCCCAGAATGAGCAGTCTCTTTTCCACGGTGGCAAGGATATGAGCACAGCTACTGCCTTACACAATCAAACTAGAGATTCTTCTAATCCAACAGAAAACAGAAAAAAGAAAAATTTGTATCCATCACAACAGTTTTGTTAATGTTAACTATTACATTCCCTGGATGAATGTTTATTATCCATATACAGACATCCTATATATACATATACTCTTTATGACATCTTGAATTTTTCTCTATTTTCTACTGTGATGAATTCCACAACACAGACAGCAACAGCTAGGATGCTCCTCCATCATTAACATTGCTAACATGCTACTACTGTTCCTCTGATTTTTATGTCTTAAATATTATCTATTGTCTTATATTAATAGTACATCAAAACTCTGTGTACCTGAGGTTGACTTTCTCTTCTGGACCAGCACACTACCTGCTTTATCCCTTAGTAGGACACAGAGTAACAAGTTGTAATTTTTGCTGAAAGTAACTTCATTTCTGTGTTAGAAGACACGGAAAGAAAAAGTTTGTGATCTATAACTTCTATATTTAATATACCCCTCTTTCACAGGTTTATGTGAGAGTGAACAACATGCAAGCACTGGGAGTTTAAAATCTCAAGAAGTGATTTTAACAGTTTTGTAAAAGGAGTGTATTTTTACTCAGAGGGCCTTTCCCTGAAAATGTTCTCTGGCTTCATGAAAAGCACTGTACAAACAGTATTCGTTTACCTATTTGTTTCCTGTACTGAGCTTGCCATGATGATTAACGTGAGCAGATGCTATGTAAGTATCATGTCTTGGGAGATTTTATTGTCATGAAATAGTTGTCATGAAATAGTGGGGATTATTTTCACCGTGAAGCTACCGAAGTCAGATACTGAATGGTGTGTATCTCTGGCAAAATCTGAATCTTTTGTTACCTTGCTTTAATGTGACATTTTAGAGAGGTTTACATAGGATTCAACACACTGTGTTGAAACAAGGACTGATGCAGAGGTGGAAACAATCAAGTGAAGCAGTGAACGCCACAGCCCGTATCAAAAGCATTCCTTTTCCAGGCCATCAGCTGCAGCAGCAGCAGCGAGGGAAGCCTTCCCTGATTGTGCCACTACTGAGCGGCAGCTTGATAGTGTTTATGCATCACAGGATGCCACTGGTAAGGAGACCTGCAGCTCCAAAGCACCAGAAGTGACATGAAGAGAAATGAGCACAATTGACAATGGAGCTGTTCATGGCACGAAGGTTGTGAGTCCATCAAGCAATCACATTTATTGCTCATTACTCAGTTTTAAAGAGGCTTTTTTATCCTGGGGAATTTAACAGAAATATTTGCTTTTCCGGTATTTTTCTTATTCAACAAATGAACATCAGGTTTAACAGACATCAGTGGGCCGAAGAGTTTAAGGGTTACATTTATTTTAAAGCTATGCTACAAGGCTTATACAACGCTTCAGCACAGGCTGTCAAACGCAGTTGCCCTCCCCATTACACTAACTAAAACCGTGGTGTCACTGGGCTCTTCGTGTTCCTTTTCCAGCTCTGTTAGGGGCCCTTTATCTTATACTTTGACTGCATGTTATCTGATGCTGAAACTATACGGAGACTTAAGTCTTGTTTGTGGCCTTCAGGTGAGCCTGTAAATATAATGTTTACCTCAAAATTTCCTCCTCTTTCACTCTTGTCCTCTGACACTGCAGCTCTAGTGCTAAGCCGGGGTTGTTACAGTGATTTCCACAGCAAACAGACGCCAAACATGGGAACAGGGTATTGATTGATCCTGTAAGGAAGTGAGGCTAGGAATCAGAAGACCTTTATCAAAAGTTCCATTGATGATGACAAAATACTATCCATTTTAAGAGTAGCTTAGAAAGATGTTGAAAAGTAGCACTTAAAAGCAGACATTGGCATGTCCAAATAACTTACCTTTAAAGATTTCAGAGGCAGCATGTGAAGAAAGTCTCTGGGCCATTAATGTTGATTTTCAATACATCGTGAACACTACAGACAGTGCAGAGAGCTGAATGTTGTGCCAGTATTTTAAAAGGGCAAATAAGATGACCCAAGCAATTATAGACTTGTCACAATGACATTGATCCTAAGAAAAATTGCTGGCTGATATAGAGCTTGATTAATAAATTAAAGGAAGGTAATGTAATTAATGCCAATCACCATGGGCTTGTGTCGAGTCAAACTGCTATCTTTTGTGATGAAATTACAAGTTTAGCTAAAAAGGGTATAATGGAGAATTCATATGTAGACCTCTTTATGGCATTGATTTGGCATTTTCTGATTTATTTATTTATTAACTAAGAGCAAATACAGCATAGCACATATCAGTAAATTTCTGTGACTGACAGGTCTGCAAACAATACACATGAACATGCATCATTGAGAATGCAGGGTTCTTTCTTTGTTCCCCACAAGTTATTTCTATCAAAAACCTGAAAAAAATACTTTTCTTATAAATATATAGTCAAATTCACGTATGTATGTGAATGCATCAGGATTAGTAACTAACGAAGAGAAGGACAAAGCAGTGCAAGCCATCTCATAATATAAAAAACCACTTTGATTCTCTACTCAAAAGGGCAAATGCAATCACCGCATACAGAAAGAGTACGTTAAAATAAAAAGGGAGGTTGCATTAACTGTGCTTGCAAATCGTGCTGCTGAATTGGGAGCAATGCCCTGTGTTGGTTCACAGAAGAACCGTTCTGAGGAATCAGAATTTGAGTAAAAGTCACAAGAAGGACATGAGGATTAGAAAACTTACTTTTTCCTGAGGTACTTGAGAGCACCTGAAGTAATTTATAGCAAAGAAAGCAGAGATATGGTCATACTCTATTCTTTAGATACTTAGAAAATACTTACAAGATTCTTACAAGATTGAATAATAAAAGTTTTTCCAGTCCTGGTGATTTAACAGGCTCCCACTTCTACCAGCTTAAGCTGGAAAGGTAAGATTAGCAATAAGCTAAAATCACCCTTCCCACCCATGTTAGATTAATTTACTGTTTATAGAATCCTTCCTTTCCTCTCTGGCCTCTCCCTCAGATCAATGAATCTTGAACTCTACTCTGCAGAATTGTGCTGGGAGCTGAACATGTTCTCACTCAAAACTAGCCTGAAACTGATTAGGTGGTTTAGTCTCTTGGGACATAATAGACAAGGTTTTTAAGCTTTCTAGGCACAAAGAAGGATGTTCGTTTCATTTCATTCTCCTGAACCTTGGCTAATGCTCTAACCACTTATCTACAGGGCAAAAGCTATCATTGGTGATGATGCCACTTTTTTTGAAGAGAAAGTAAAGCATGTAAAACATGTGACGTGGAATAGAGCTCTCTAATAATATCGCTATCAGTTCTTCTCTTAAGAGCACCTGCAGGCAATTTACACAAAGAAAGGAGAAATAGTTTGTGGCTCTTGAATATGCACTGAACAGTCCACAGCTTCTCCACAGTCCTGTTGATCCATTTTTGGTTACTTTCTAAAGACAGACTTCAGCCTCCTGGAAACATTGCAGTTCGCTAACAAAATCACTTGCAGAACTGAGGCAAACTTGGACTTAGACAGCATCTGAAAAATATTTTGCAGGACATCAGGAACTTTAAAAAAGTAAGCTGCATGTCCAGAGGAGGGCCAAGAAGATGATTGGAAGGTTGGAGCACCTTCCCTGTGAGGACAGGCTGAAAGACTTGGGGTTGTTCAGCCTGGAGAAGAGAAGGCTCCAGGAAGAGCTTATCTCAGCCTTCCTCTACTTGAAGGGGGAAACAGGAAAGAAGGGGAGGTTCTCTTTATCAGGGAGTGTAGCGATAGGACAAGGGGCAACAGTTTCAAACTAAAAGTGTATATTTAGATTAAATATTAGGACAAGATTGTTTCCTGTGCGGGTGATGAGACACTGGAAGACATTACCCAGACAAGTTGGGGATGCCCCCTCCCTGGGAGTGCTCAAGACCAGGCTGGATGGGGCTTTGATGGATCTGCTCTAGCACGAGGTGCCCCTGCCCACGGCAGGGGGTTGGAACTAGGTAATCTTTAAGGTCCCTTCCAACACAACCCATTCTAAAATTCACTGCTGTTCTAGATCTAGTCCAGAATCCCTTATGCTCTATGATGAGTGCAATTCTTACCTTGTAATCAGTTCAGAAGTGTACTTGGAATCAAAGAAATTAAATAAAATAAAACCGTGTATTTTTTTTAAACAGATTTGAACATTATCTTCCCCAACAGGCATATGATTTTCCAAAAAAGAGCATAAAATAAATGCACATTAATATAATGATCTATAATTTTGCATCATTACATACATATACTCATATCTGGTAGATAGCTTCCTGTAAGCCTCAAAATGAAAATTTTACATCTATGGTTTTTACCTTTCTCTTTTAAAAAAAATTTAAAATCTTTAGAAAAGGAACCTACATATGGTTCTTCCTAGGTCAATGCAAGATTAGACAAAGAAGCTGATCCAGTAGCACTCGACAATGGTCTTGAAAATCCTCAGGAATATCACATAGACCAGAATCTTGTACATGTACTTTAAATTTCTTTGCTTTTACATTTTAGTTAGACCCTTAACTTCAGTATTTTTTTGATCGCATATATACATTATTTAAGTTTTTATATATACAGCATCATTATCCTACATTGTGAGAAGCACAAAAGCATATGAAAGTAACAGCTTCCTTGACATAGAAGAGGATTAATATGTATTAATAAATTTTTTCTGTATTCTGTGAACTCACATTCATGGAGGAACCAAATTTATAAATAGGGAAAAATCCCTCACCCAGTTCCAACTTTGTGGGAGCTTAACATAGAAACGTGGAGGTATTTGTGGTCCAAGTATCACATTTGCAAATTAAATTTCAAGATGGAGATAATTAGAGATTATTCTATGCCTGAGTGAATTTTTTTTTTAACATTAGAATTTAATTTTTAAAGACCTTGGTCTTTTCTGTGCTGTTTCAGAAAGCTGCAGTGCTTGTTACTGAATAAAGCTTTTAAGATATGAGTTTAGCAACATAGCAAGCAATTTAACTTGAAGAATGACCACTTTTTGTCATCAACATGTTAGTATCTTCTAGACTTCTGTGACTGAAACCTTCCACTAATAACGCACTGCTATAGACAAACGTACTTAAAATTTACTGTCATTAGCATATTTTTTTTAAAAAATACCTATATTTGTAGAGGAAAGAACAATACAAACCACCAGTATTACACAGCCCTTTCGGGGTACCTCCATGATGCTAATGCCATCCATCCATAAGGCATGGGAGCACACCCAGACTTTTTAAAAAGTGATCATCCAGACTTTGTCTCACTCTGAAACAGATTTTTGAAAAGTTATTTCTGAATTTTTCTCCAGTATGACACAGAAAGGCCACTGGATTTCAACAGTCATTTTGCTTTACTGCTTTCAGTAACAGTAGGGTTTTTTTGGCTACGATCCCTCAACTAAGGAATAATTTAGCTCAGGTAAAATGACAGCAAGGTAATTCTGAGGCCAACTAAACTGTGCAAAGGCAATTTTTGAAACTTGCCATTTTGAAAACATTTGCAAACATATACGGGTGTAATTAAAAATCAAATCCAGTACAACAGCAGCAAACGGTGCCTAAAGACGAGTGGTGGCTGTAATTCTTCGCGAGGGTCCCTCTCGCAGACAGGCTGCAGTGGCATTCCCAGTTAACATATGGCAGCAGTCAGGCATGAAATCTATCTGGGAGCCTCAGTGACAATACAAACAGGCTACATCCTCCCACTCTTCTTTAAGGACACAGGAATGCGCATTTAGTTAATAAAAATCAGCATTCCTTCGATTTCCTCTAGCCGCCCGGGAAATTTTGTTTTTGGCATGAAGCGTGATCGATTCGGTTCGGGCCTGTCCAGGCCGATCTCTTGTTCCTGCTGTGTCAGTCCGGATACACCATAAAACACCAGTTGCTCACTCTGCCCTCCGCTGTGCCTTTTGAACCAGAGACCAAGGGAAAGTGTGGAAAACACTAAGTGTCAGAGATAATATTTACTACACTGGTAATACCATCAAGACCATGAGTCAAAGCAATCAGGTTCTGAACGCAGTCGCCTGCAGCAGCTTCTTGTTTTGATCTCTGTTTCAGCACTTGAACTGTAACAGGCTTCATCTCAGGGCTAAAGTATCTTATGAATCAGAGCTGGTTTTGAAAATTTTATTTGGAGTTTGACCTTGAAAATATTTTTTTCTTTGGTACTTACACATGTACTTCTTTTATAATACCTGCATGTTATAATTAATCCCTGGTCAAAGAAGAAAGGAACATGGGGGAAAGATTTTTACCAACAGCAGTTATCCATTTAAAAAAAAAAAAAAGTATAAGGTCTCAAAGTTATAAGGTTTCAAGTGTGAAAACATTTCAAGGTAAAATCTCTTAGCAGTTGTGTTTAGGAGTAAACTTATGCACTTAGGAACACAAGTTATTTAGAGAAGAAAATAAAAAAATTAAAAAGTATATCAACTGTGCAACCTTTTTCTAGGCATTCACAACATACAAACTTGGCATTTCTGACCTTTGCCATAAGAGAAAGCATAAACCAAAATACAGTCCACGGGCTCGCCCTGGCTGTGTAGCAGACCACTCCTTAGCACAAGAGGTGATTCAGTGAGTCTTCCAAACACATCAGTTGCAACCGTACACGCAGCCAGCCATCTAACCAGCAATTTAAGTATTCCCATAAGTTCTTGTCAGTATGCACGAGTAGTGTTCTCACCTATAATTGACTACAGGACTTCAATTATGCTGGTAAATTTAGCAATAATTACGCATCTTTGCTACCAGTCAGGAATTATCGCTCAGGGCATGAAATCTGTTTATACTCACTTGCAATAAATGCAGAGTTTGGCATGTCTGCTCAGCAACGTGGGTTTGTTCAACCGTAACGATCTGGTTGATTAAATGAAGCGCTCCACAAAAACATATCTTGAATCTCGTCTTTGGTTTCCTCAAAGAAACCAGTTAGGTTGTCACAGAAAGAAAAATATCTCTCCTTCTGACACAGTAAAACTTTCCTGCACAAAAAAAACCCCTTCTGCTAGCACAGGAAATGGGTTTTGTGGTGGATAGAGTGGCTGCTTAGAGAAGTCTCGGATCATCTTAAATTCATTCCTTTATTGCACTCACTACTCGTCTACCTCAACCTTTCTGCTTGTTCCTTTATAAGAATGTTTTTGAGTCCAAGAGCTCATATAATTCCCTCATATAATTCTGATACCTATCAAGAATGGGCCATTCTTGACAGGTATCAGAAGGCATCGCTTGGCTTTGGGAAAGCACTCATCTACCACAACGGCAATACAAGAATTACAGATTAATAGAGCAGACCGTGCCATGCGATTCCCCTTGTTTTCTGCCTGCATCAAAGCCAGAATTTTTACAGTAGCCTGCTGCTGCTGCTCTTCATTTCACTCCTTTATCAGATCTCCTGTTAGCAAGCTTCCTCAGAGGAAAGCCATCCTGCCTCGGTTCCCCCCCACCCTCCCTCCTCCCTTGCGCACATCCTTGGCGTCAGAGGGAAGAGAGAGCAACACCACAGCACCTGGTACATGCAGATCCACCAATGATTCTGCAAAAGGAAGGTCGAAATAGGGAGGCTCCATAGGTATAATGTTAGAGGAAAAGGGAGCACTTACTTACATCATGTACGTTGTGTAAACAGGGAAAAACTTTCACATCACTGCATTAGACTAAGCTCTAGCCGCGTTACCATTGCCCTCTGTTGTCCTTTCCCCTTCCCTCATTTTTTTTCTTCTAGATTTATTCAAACTAAACCCAATTTCTGATACTGCTTCCAGAAAATGATATATGCGTAACACCTTTTGCTACAACAACGTCACAGAATAAAACCTTGCAAAGCCTTGTCTGGCAAACCTGTACTTGCTGCGCATGTAACAAAAAAGCATCTCACCATATAGCACAGAAAAGCAAAGAGCATGTGTAAGACTGGAAGTTGTTTCTCAAAGAAGCAGCGCCTTTGGAAATTAGCTCATTCTTAAAAACTTTGTTTCTCCACATCAAACACTTGTCAGGAGTGCTGTGGCTGCTCTCTTAGGAAACATAACCTCTCTGCAAGACCTGCTTTCTCCGTGGAGGTTAATTAGTCTAATGCAGGAAATAATCCAGTGGAGTTGGGGATTTCTTCTTCAAATAAGTGAGTTAAAGACTTAAATTTGGTAAATATTGCCTGAGAAAGTATGGCTCTTGGAAGTAACGTTTTGCACAACAGAGCATCACTACATAAAAGGAACGAGACTAGCATCCCGCAAGTTCTACCCGAGTTGGCAATTTGTTAAGTTTCTTATTAAACACTTACAAAAACTGGAACGGCCTCATTTGGGGGGTGGAATTGCTTCCTGCTTACTTTTGTTACACTCTGTTTTGTTCAGCACAAACCTAATCTGAACCAGAACGTAGCTGAGGTTGGGATTTGTGAATGAGCTGCAGAGACCGACATCTTGCTGAGATACAGATGCTTCAGTGAGAGGATTTTTCATCATGGTATAAAGCCACATTATTTTAATTTGCTCTAGACAACAGCACTATACAAGAGAGTAAAGAGAATTTATATTTGTTGCATAGTCAAGATTATCACATACATTTGAGACTGTAAGACACTCAGAACTTTAAAAGCTCATAACTTTAAAACCACAGCTTATTTGGGCATCACAAACTTAATTACTCCAGATCATGTCACTTATGGAAGCACTTATTTAGAAGATTATTTTCAAACTGGCAATTTAGGTCTCAGTCAGGATTTGATTTGCATTCCTTCTCCAATTTTAGGGAGCTTACATTTCTTCCTCATCTTGCCCTGATACATTTTCTCCCCAGTCCCAGGTCGATTTTCAAGAGCCATAAACAGAAAGCCACCGTGCAAACAATTCTGTTGATACAGGAGTAAAAGTTAACTCACTTTTCATCAGTAGGGTAGCAGGAGAGGCAACTGGTTGCACACATGGTCTGACAAGCAGAAGGGTCACTTTATTAGATATCTTCTCAGGGAAAAAAAAAAAGACAACTTCTAAGAGGATATTATGTAGGTTTAATGAAAACGTTTCATATACAAACCTGCATTTCTGATTGTTTCGGTAGCTTGTGCAGTGTTTATTTGACAGTTTCCCAGGGATTTCCTGCTTTATGAAGGAGATCGCATCCTGGAGCACAGTGTTTACACAAGTTACCTACACGATTAAACGAGGCAAGTAAACCACATGAAGGAAGCCTCCAATACTATAGGCATTAGACTTAAAATCCCCCAAGTTGAATTACCCAAGATTAGCAAACTTTCTCCTTCTTTAGTTATTTTTAGGCCATCAGGAGTAGTTGTTTGTACATACATACTAGAAAAGTTAAAGCTTAGTAAGAAAATATATGAAAAAAAAATAGGTGTATTTACCATATACTAAGAACCTGGACTAAGTCCCTAGTGTAAAAGCATCACCACTGGCTGTTGGGCTGCTGACAGAAAGCTTTCACTAACTTCATACTATTTTACAATTTTTTTTTAAACTGAATTTAAATTCTGTTCTCATTGTTTCAGGACATGAGAAATACCACCAAAGATCAGGTGCTTCCAGGTGAACAGACTTTCTTTTTGTAAAATTCAATTCTTTTTAACCATTTCAGCCAAACATCTCAGCTTACGCTCTCACTATAAGGGAGTGAAGAGTAATGTATTTTTTTTTAAAAAGTTAAAACTCAAAAAAGCCAACTCCAAATCTATTAAAGAATTTGGTAAAGAGTTACTTGAAGCATAATTGTATACTACTGTATGCTAACAAATTCTCTACTTATTTTGAAACACTTAATTTAAATATATCATTATTGTTCAGAGAAACTCAATGTCATAACCAAAATGTTTACCAAAAATTATTACAAGAAAACACATTACATAAAACCTAGATAACAGATAGCCATACAAAAGCAATTTGGATATAACTCCTATTGTTTTTTTTATTATTCTTCCTTTGTTCTTGATAACTCGCACAATAAATTGAGCTACTAAACATGATCACAGCTCTGGTTAAAAGGATGCTGGTTCTCAACAACAGTAGAGGGATGGCTTTAATTGACGCCATTTTTGTGTGTTGCAACAATCAGCAAACAGAAGAAAGTCACCACCAGACAATTCTGCAACACTTCAGTGCTATCAAAAGATAGCAGACAAAGCAAGACTGTAGTGGCCAGTGGCAACAGCTTGTGACATATGAGTACTATAACATTTTCAGACGTGTTAAAACGTTTAAATTAAACTTTGCTACATATATAGGATGGTTCAGGTTGTCTAAACACAAGCTCTTGATGCTGTTTCGATGCTCCAGGCTACCTGAATTTTCTGCGCAGCACTGCCAGGTACAACGCAGCACACGCAGGAGGGAGACCTGTGTCTTTCTGAGTGGCAGCATGTTCTGTCACCTACACTGGTATTAGCTCAATGGTTAAGTGGAATCAACTGAATTCCAGCAAACTGTTCTCCATATATCAGTTAGTCATCTGTCCTCTTAACTTTTCTGTCAAATATTAGATCAAGCAAATCCCTTCAGGACAAGAGAAATATTCTGCTATGTGCCTTTCGCACTCCAGTACGCAGCAGTGTTCAGCAGACACAGGATATGTTTCATGAATGTACCTTTTATGTCCTCCAATAATAACAACCATTATGAAAGACTATTTCATTCATGTGCTGAGTGTCATGAAACAGCCTTTAATATACCGTTGCTGCAAAGAAATTATGAAAGTTCTTGCCAGCCCTGGCGACATTCAGCAGATTACTGCAACCCTTTACCTCAGTTTCTGCATCTGTGGAGCTGGCCACATCTGCTAGAAAGCAGGAACTACAGGCAAAAAGCACAGCAAGATGCAAAGTGGTTTCTGAAAATATCTTAAGAAATGATTAAGAGCTCACTCATCATTTACAGAATGGGTTATATCTGCAAATAGCAGCAACTCTGCAGAGCAGCAACTTCACTTTAAGGCTCAAAGTAGTAATACAAGACAAAATTACTTGTATTGCACAGTCCACAGGTTTCTCACTCCCTAATCCTTTGCATATCTTAACTTTGTCTATTGGCAAGTTTATTGGTGTAATTTATAAAGAGTTTCTTTAAACATCCCTAGCTTCTATACTTTTCCCTATCTACAAACAGAGGTGCAAGGCAGGAGGATACACACTCCCTGGTAAAGCTTCATCCTTTTAACTCACAACCCCATTTTTCCTTCTTTCTTACATTTATCCAATCTAGCTAAGCTAGTTAGCAAAATAGCTGCATCTCAAGTAGGAGCCCAGTTTATTGCATTATACAGATACTCACATATGGTAGCAACCACAGCCCAATAATTACCTTTTCAAATAGACCAGGCGCATTTATTTATATGTATGATTCCATAAACATTAGAAGACTGGAGGATAAGTTTGTGTTGCCAGCAGCAATTTTGTCTGCTTTCACAGTAGCAAAACAGAACTATACTTAAAGCGTAAGAGACCAGTGAACTCCTGGTTTTGGAGTACACTAAAAGGGGGCCCCAGCTCAGCAGTTTGGACGCTGAGTGGCAAACACCATCTGTATCCTTTTCCCTTCCATAAAAGGAACCTTTATAGGAGTGTAAAGGAAAACAAAGAAAGATTACTACCAGTAGTTATAAATACTCAGATGAATAGTTAATCATCCAATAAGAATGTGAATTCTCTCAAGACATTGTACTAAAGCAAATTAGTAGAAAACACAAAGCCATTGCACATGGGTGCCCTGATAACCAAGTGATAAACTCAAAGCAAAACAAAAGTCTGTCCCTACACCAACTTTACAGCTGTTATTAATATAATCATGGGGGAAAAAAAGTCTTAAAATTAGATTTTTTTTTTTTTTTTCACTTTCCATGGCTAACATTAAATTTCCCATATTTTCCACTTTGGGTCAGAGAAGCTGAAGCACAGCAAGCAAACATGGATTTATTTACAGAGTTCTAAAGTCAGTAAATTGCAAAAAATGCTGTCAGAGGCACTTATGAAAAATTATTTTTTGTGCTGTTTTCAGTTAGGCAGCCCTAGAAATCAACACTGAGAAGAAAAATAAACATGGTTTTGACATGTACAGTAGCAAGAATTAGTGTTGTATCCAGACAGGGAACAAGGCATTTAAAACAGAAGGTAGTGGATTAACCATCCCAACAGCTTTAACTGTATGTTTATTCAAGCTGCAACAAGAAGTCAGCCAGCAAAGCAAGAGTCCTTCATTGTGAGTTTGTGCTCCACACAAACAGTTCTAACAGCTTTAAGTTCCTTTTTTGTTTAGGACTTTGCCTGTTTCTGAGGAGTAAAAAGAACAGGGAGAATATAATTGACCCAGTTGGAAGCAGCAGGCTGGTATACCAATGGCCTCTCCGGCCATATATGGAACACCAGCACCATCAAGAGGCAGTCAGTGGTTAGTCATCTTTTTTTTTTTTTTTTTTTTTTTTTACTACTCTTACTTTCTGAAGAAATGTTTTCCAGAAAGCTCATATTTTTAGTGTTTTAAGACAGCAGTAACTGAAAGTAATATAAAAGATGCAGTTGTTTTGAGAGATCTGACCTAGAAGCAGTTTATAAGCCATTTCATCTATATACTTTTCCTAGACATTACTTGTTAGGGCAGCCTGATTGTTTAGCACAAGATACAGTTAAGTTGTTAACATCTCAGTCAGCCTTTAAAGTTTCTCAGCCAGAAACTTTCTCTCCTGTGTACCTCCTCACAATGCAGCGTGTGAAGGCCTATCAGCAAAACCCTTCTGAAAAAAAGTATACATTAGGTCATTTCAGCAATTTCAGCTCCTACATCAAGAAAATACAATCTTTAAATAAATTATCGGCAAACAAAGTTATAAGCCTGAAGTGACTTCCATTTTTAGGACTGAAAAAAGCCCTGCTAAATCTTCATAATTCATAATCACCCACTTACGTTTCGATATCCTATATCTAATCTTGAAAGGTATCAGAACTCTGGACATGTAACAGATTTAGAATAAATGCTACACTCTTAACAAAAAGACCAGGACTGGAGAGATTTTGATTCCATGTACACACCATTTTCCTCCCACCCCTATTTAAAAGTGATTCCCAAATAAATATGTATGTCCACTTTCAACTAGATGAAACTGTTTTTACTCTTGGCTTCAATTTGCAACCATGCTTGATCTGTTTTCTCCTATATCTAAGCTTATTTTAGGCACTGCAAGAAAATAACACTGATTGACTTACAGTCAATAGATTTAGTTACTCTTGTCTGCCAAGAGAAGACCAATACAACAAATGGTAGAACTTTTCTTCCCGAGTTCTAATGTGTCCTGCCCTCCGGCTAGTTTTCAAGCATGTAAAAACTATTAAAGATGCTACAATGACCAGTTTATGATAACATCACATAGTCACTGTAAATTTAATAATTAGATCTGTTTAACTTACTGAGAAATCTACGTACTATAATAGCTAGAACTCTCAGTATGCCTTCTCCAGATAATACCACGTAAAAAAATTTACTTTCTTTGCTCAGCCTGAGTCTAATCTGATTTTCACTGCTTTCTGCAAGGGGACAATGTTTTGTGACTAGAAGCCTTCATGAGGAAGACAAAAGTCTTATTTTCATTCTGGGTTGTCAGGCATTCTCAATGACCTTTGATATTTTAGGTCACAATATGTAGGCAAAGTCACCAGAATTTCTAAGGAGTGTTAAAAGTATCACTAGAAAAAAAGGAAGCTAACGAAAATAATCCAAATCGGAACACTGGAACTTCATCTGAACAAACAACTGCCTAAAAGCAACACAAGAAGCATTAAGTGACTCAACCTATATGGTTGCATGAAGATTTTCCTGAAGACTTACGAACCGCTTTAATACTAGTGTGTTATTTTCCTGTGAACTCAGAGTATTGCTGAATTGCAGAATTCTTTGTAGAAGACAAATTTTACAGATTTGAAACACATTATCTTTGAGAAGTCTAGTATTACAGAACCAAAATTCACTTATCAGCCTAGATTTAGGATAACCAAGAGCTTCAAATACATACTTCAGGAAGCTTGTTTTCCTTCTTCACTATCTTAAGCCTGAACATGGATGCAGCTTTAAAAAGCCCAGCATTAGGAATTACAGTACAAAGCCAGTTAAGTAATTTAAACATATATTCTGCAAAGAATTAAAACTCTCCTTCCTCCAGATTTGCTTAACTATACTTGTATTTCAAAAAGCTATGCAAAGAAGAATTCTGCAAATTAATCCTCAAAGAGCAAAAGAAAACATTTCATCTTTGTCTCGCTTTATTTACCAAGAAGACAGCTAACACAGAGTTAACAATATTGAACATGCTGTTCATCGTGCAGGAAGTATATTTAATTTGAATCATTTTCTAAGTACTGCTACCCAGAGGCAGTATGGGATTTTTTATTTGCAGAGTAGAGCATTTATTATATCAAGCCTTGTCTCAAGTGTGGCAAAATCAGAATGTTCTGAACAGCTGGTTAGGAAGATAGCCAAGATGCAAGAAAGATGTCTGAGCCTCCTTTTCAAGGGCAGCCAACTCTTGTACTGTAGGTGCCAGAATATCCACATGGCCTTTATACAGTCCACCTGCCAAAAGAGACTCAATCTAAATGATGTGTTCAAAGCCACTTTTCAGGAGAACAAATAATGTTAAAGCGCAGTCATTCAGAAAGGTAAAGTAACTTTGTTAACTTGTTAAAAAAAAAAAAAAGGCACGAACAGAACAAAATCAGTGGCACACACACACTTTGGTCATCTGCAACCCACAGACTCCATGTAGGAAATGCAGAAGATGGCAAAGAACTAGCAAGTTTTTCAAATCTAGCATTCTTTAGTTACACAGCAGACAACCAAGAAACTGGGCACTGCATAGCAAAGTAACTCAAGAGCAGTTAGTTGCTTACCACCCAGAGCTCTTTTCTGCCCATATGTAACTTTCCCATCAAAATCATCTACTGGTACTTTTATGTCGGGCTCAACTTGGGCAATAGTGCAGTTTAAGTGTTCTTCAATCTCCCCCAGCAACTAAAAAAAAATAAAGATAAAGTCTTAAAGTACTCCCATGGTCCAAGACTTCAGTCAGAGTAGGGTACTGAACAATCACAATTAAGTAGTTTCAACAGGAACCGAACACAGAAAACAATTTGGTCGCAGACAGCAAATTCTAACACATTTTTTGCTCAAGTGGACTATACAAGTTCACTTCCAATCTCAGTATGTTTTCACCCTACCTAGAAACACTTTACACACTACCCTACTTTGATGAGTGGGGCTATTTTATTATCAAGAGCTCAAAGTCCAGGCTTATTTTACCACAGACATTACATCATTTACCCTTCTTTAATGTAGAAAGAAAAGAAGCGCTGTAAGTTTAACAAGCATTCATACTTGCTATACAAATCTCAGTGAAAATGTACTTAAGTGACACAGTATTTCCAGGTTAAAGGAAGAACAGTTTGAAGTTACTGGGTTTTGCAACAAACCACCTAAAACCCATGAAACTAACAATATGTAACTCTTAACAGCATTTGATTAGAAAAAGTATAGAGAAACTGAAAATAAGACTGCCAATGGAATTGGCTGGGAATATTAAAATAGGCTTTTATAACTAAAGAAATAACTTTTCTGATTTCTTCAAATGGAATCAAAGGCTATAAACACCCCAAAACTAGATTTGTACTTAAAACTACACAGCTAAAGAACTATATCCCTCAGTCTTTTAGAGGAATTGGAACATCCTGGTCAAGCAAAATGTTTACCTGCATCTCATTGTACCATATGGTGCAACCTCCTTCCTCCTTCAGTCTAGTATTGTAACATCCTTTTCCACGGCTACTGCATACATGATACCAAACCTAGAAACAAAGGAAAACAACTCCTAAACTTTATGAAATAGTTTATTACCTTCATTTTGATTAATTATAGCATGAAAAAGAATCCAGATATTTATTTAAATTCCCTTTCAATTCACTGAGAATGAACAAGCAGTTTTCCAGTGCAGGATATTAAAGTCAGACATCAGCTGTGGATAGAAGTCCAGCAAACAACATCTGTTCAATTTTGCTTTGGAGTGTAATTACCTTTTCTTTCTCTTTCGCCACGAGGGAGATTGCTAAACCCATCCTGAAATATTAGGGGAGAAAGGAGAGAGGAAAATGCATTCCAGTTAACTATTGACCACTTACAAAACAACAACAAAATAATCAAGAAAACAAGGCAACTACTCTGAACACATACATACCTCTCTGCTCTGCCTACTCTCCCAATTCGATGAACGTAGTTCTGTTTTTCATCAGGAAGCGTAACGTTGATAACTGTGTAAGGTACACACAATCCACAGAGAATGAAGTGTGTTCAAAAAAAAAAAAGAAAAAAAGTCCTAAGGTCACAGACCAGACACCTAAAATAAGGATGGTGTTGATTGCTGCCATCCCTCTCATTAGCCCGTAAGCATGTTTCACGTTCTACTACAGCAGTTACAGGTGTCATTACCTGCAATACCTACAACCTAAGGCTTCCACTATGAAACTGCTTTCTCTGCAATTACTTTTTGACAGGAGCGGAAAAATGAATGAAGAATCCCCAACAATGCAGCACATAAAGTATTTCAGAAAATACGGCAAACAAATTAAAAGTTCCCTAGTTCAAACCTTTTAACATCTACAACTTCCAAAACCAAAGCTTTAAGTGAGGTTGTGGATGCTCCATCCATGGAAGTGTTCAAGGTCAGGCTGGATGGAGCATTGAGCAACCTGATCTAGCGGGAGATGTCTCTGCCACGGCAGTGGAGTCGGAACTAGACGATCTTTGAGGTCCCTTCCAACTCAAATCATTCTATGATTCTATAAACCTGTTTTAAAGTAGCTGACAGGGCTGTAAATCTACTGAAGCCACATGCAATTCAAGAGGTTAGCTTAGAAGTCTATCTTACCATATGGAACACCATGAATATCAATTCCTCTGGCAGCAACATCAGTGCAGATCAAGAAGCGGACATCTCCTCTCTATGAAAACAGAGTTGTCAAGAAGGGTTGTGCTAAATAAACCTAACAAAATCTCAGGCAATGAATCAGCAGTCCTTCACATTTACTTCACTTTGAACTGTCTCTCCACATTTAGGAACACTTCAAATAAAGCTCTTCCGCAATGCAACAGTACTCTTTCGACATGAATAGCTCAGCCAAATTCACACTCTTATTCCTTCCCCCAATAATTTAAGGCAAGTATAAACTGACGAACAGTTTATTAAAAATGAAATTAATATTTAAATAATGTTTTTAAATATTAAAGAACCAAAGACTTTAAAAACTAATGTAATCTGTTAAAGAGATTAAATTCAGCTTTTATTTAAAAGTAAGCCCACCTGTCCTCTCAGTGAAAAACTTAAAGGTCATATTGACTGATGCTATACATTTCCATATACAGAAACTGCCTCACAGAATTTTAGGAAGTGGGTCACTGAGAATTTGAACACAGTTTAATTGAAATGGAGAACGAACAACACAAATTAAAACATGATTTCAGATACTGGGAAGTGAGGGAAAAGTCTTAAAAAAAATAAAAGAAAAATCTACTGCATCACCTTAAATCTTTCCAGGTTTTGCTTTCTTTCTTGAGGTTTTCTGTCACCATGCAGACAGACACATGAGAACTGATGTCCCTTCCTATCAGGGCCTGGGAAGAGTTGTTATGGATTAATAATATTATATAAAGTTATGACACAATGCCAAACAGAACTGGAAAAAACATACATTTTGCAGACAAAAGTTTCAACCCAGGGGAATTTAAGTTGTAGCAATTAATACAAAATTCTAATTACTGATACAGGGATTGCTGAAAACACTTCTCCCTCCCACTCCCCAGAAGAATCCTGTGCAGGCATGTCTCCTAACTCCTTCCCAGCCTAAACTTCCCTTCCTTCTCCAAACAGCTCTTCACCTTTCTCCACATGTTTCCTTTCAGTGACTCCTATATTTTCTCACTTCTCCTTCCATGTCTCCTTATGTGTGTACTTTTGCACAAACACATTTCTTCCTGTGTCTCCTGCACTTAGCAACTATTGCTTTTTCTTACATATATTTTATCAGAAGCACCATATATTTTTCTTATTGGCTCAAATTCTGGTGACTGATCGGTTGTTTCCAGCCTTTTCAGGGCTGTGTGAAACAGGCACAGGCGGTTCAGAAAGTGCACACCCCTGCAACTCCTTGCTGCCAAACCCTGGCTTTGCCCAGTCAGTATGTCAAAAGAGTTAAGCACAATTTTGTCTAGTGTCTGAATATTAGTGACCTGTATCACATAATTTTGGCTTTCAATAAACAGAGAAAGTGAGCAGAGTAAGGTTTCTGTGAAAAATAATACCTCCACCCTGTTGGATGAAGTACTGCTCCATATTATCACAATCTATTTTAGTTCTGCAGAAGATAATAGCTTGGTCCATCTTGTGTTCTTTGATTGCTCGAACAGTGTATTCTCCTTTCAGAATTTTAATAGCTTCAGACCACATTTCTAAGTAAAAATAAAGACGTTATTTCACTCAAATTGTTTAAAAAAAAGTGTTTGAACACTTACGTTTTTCCTAGTCTTTCC
>NW_009722066.1:0-14048 GCF_000703405.1 Apaloderma vittatum | reverse complement strand
AGACTGTTAAACTTTTCTTAGCAGAGTAAGTAAGCCTGACCTTCAGTTTTATCTTCTCTTCAAGGCTCCCCCACTCCAAGGTAATACAATACAGAAAGAACAAAACTACTCAGGAGTTTCAGTTTACTTACACACATCAATAAATAGTTGTTTACACAACTGCAAAATAAATGTTTGTTTCTTTTTCTCTTCCCTCTAATTACAGAAACACATTTCTCTTCACAACTACAACAATGTAGAAATAAAAATTTGGACGAACATGACTCAAGGACCTTACATATTACAGCCTAGCATTTTTTCATAACATTTACAAAGGATTATTTCACAAGCTCTTACTTAGGGTTTCTGATTACCTGGAGTGTTAGCACCAGGCCGTGTATTGTCTTTTGCATGTACTTCATCAGTCTACAAAAAAAACCAAACAACCCCCCAAGTCATTAGTCCATACTTCACAGACAAAATACTTAACTCTCTGAACTTATAATCAGCAAGAAATTAAATAAAATTTAAAAGTAATCTTAGTATTCTGTTCTTCCACCAGACAAGCTAATCCACCTTTCTGTATAACCACACAAAATCTCTTCCTGAAAAAGACAGTAAAATTACTTATGCAGACACTGGATAGAAACTATCTTTGAATAAAGTAATGAATTAGAGAATCGCCATATAACACCAAAGCTGAAAACAATGTACTATAAGCATGGCTAAATCATACAAATACAGTTGTTCCTTATCTTTTCCCTATTCTAGGCTGAATCAGATATAAACCTAAAATGCAAGAGAAAAATTCACACTAAGACTTAATGAAAAGGCTCTAACAGACCTAACAAAGGCAGGTGCCAGAGAAAACCTATTGATTGTAACTGCATAAGAGTTGCTGAGAATGAAATACATTCCCAGGTTATTCAACCACAATCACCACCCTCTCACGTGAATAGGTTAATGCGGAATTTAAACTGGAGTCTCAAATGTGGTCTGGGACAAAAACCATTCGTTTAAAAAATGTTCATCTCACATCAGTCAGAGAGACAAAACTACTTTACCAAATGATGTATTTGGGAAGGTTTATTTCCTCCTGATCAATTAGAAAAGATAGGTACTAACTACAGTTAGGCACAGACCATTAACTGTGAAACGAGTGAAAAAGCAGTGCAGTGCTATTGTTCTCCTGCACAAATCTGATTATTACTCCATCAAGATCATTCCCGATTGTGTTTGTAAGAATGAGCTATTCAGAAAGTGTTATCACCGATATCTTGCTGCTAGACAACCCTGGAACAAACCATTTCAGATACTCTCAAGCTGTTCCAATAGCTGGAAAACATCCTACAGCATTACGCCACTATTATGAAGGTTAAATAAGTAAACATAGGCAAATAATCTTAAATTTCACTTATAGACCACTTACTCTAATATGATTCTTGCCGAGTCTTTCCCACAGTTTATCAGCTTTTGGATTCACGATCACCACTACATGGTGTACAGTTTCGGGAACAGAATCTTCTCCTTTCAAATCAACCCAGGTGGGAAAATGCATGATCTTTTCGGATAGTTTTTTCACATCAAAAGAATGTAGCGTTGCAGAGCATACAATCACCTGAGAAGAAAAAAAGCCATACCCATGCTACTGAAGATCACATTCTCCCAGAATAAAAGGTGAGAGTAGAACTGGAAGAATATTATGTAGTTGAATGCCACAACGCAGCACAACAAAGTCCCTAACTAGCTTTCCTCATCGCAGGAACCACTTAGCTGATTAGAGTCAGGACACAAAAGAAGTTACTTAAATGGCTGGGTGTTTTTAAGAAAATAGTTAAGAGGAAGAAAGCAGAATTACCAAGGGCTGATCAATCAAGTCTATCAAAACATTAGTACTCATAATGTATGCTGACACTCATTTTTCAGATACATTTACGTCTCAGTAACTCAAATAGTGCTAAACACTGAACTTCAAGATCCAGGATACTAAACACAGATATTCACAGGCAACTACTGAATCCAATGAAAAAGGGTTAGATTTTGACAGGAGGTATAATAAATTCTACTTCAGAGAAGCATGCTCCATGCCAAGTAACAGTCAACAATTGAAAGCCACGCACATCACACAAAAACCCCACCCAAACCAAACAAACAGCAAAATCAAACCCACCCCAAATAACCCAAAGCCACAAATAAATTGTATACCTGAAGCCTCTTTCCATCTGAAGTTATCTGAGGAATTTGACTGTGGATCCTGTTTATGAAGTCTGAATAACCTTGGAGGAGAAGGCCATCCTATGTGGGGAAAAAAAGAAACAGCTGCATATACACTCGAGTTAAATAAACAGTAAACTTGTTGCCTCAGAAGTTGTGTCTTAATTAGCTGGACAGGTCAACACCTGCCTGGGAGACTGTTACTACGGAGAAAAAAAAAATTAAGAATTTGGAGTATTTGCAAGTACAGCTGCTGTGCTTCACAAGAAGTTGAACATCTGTCTCATCAGCTTCTCCTAGTTAATGCCCCAAGGCATTCCATCTTTGTGATTATTCAGTTATAGTGTAACAGATCTGAGAGAGAGGCCCTAATTTCACACCATACTGACTGCAACATTCATTGAGCTGAAGATTTTCTGAGTAATCAAAAATCCTTTCAAGTTCCCCGTACAGTGACAGACTTCACAACCTTGTGAATACAGCCTGAAATACGTTTCTCTGTCAGAAAAAACCTCAAACAACTTCACCAGAAAGGCTACAAGGGGGGAGAAAAAAAAATCTGTAGGTTACTGTGGTTACAAACAACAAGAAGATTAACTTGGAATAGCCTATAGGTAGCAAATTGTTGTTCCACCGAAGCACCAAATGCTATAGAACAATGACGTCTCACTGACTCTTTTGGGAAATGTCATAGCACATTTAGGAACAAAACTCAGGTATCGCTTAGTTCTCTACGTACAGCTTCATCCAGAACCAGGAATCTAACTTGAGATAAATTAAGCTTTCCTGTTGAAACCAGGTCATCCAGTCTTCCAGGAGTTCCAACAACAATATCCACCTATGAAAAACATAAGTATATGAATTGGTTCCGTAACTAACTAGTGGTGTTACCAGCTTTGTCTAAATTTAAGATTCTGAGACAATAATTCACATGATGCCCTTTCTTCCATTAATTATAATTTCACAAAATCCTTGAATAATTTGGGTTGGACTGATCTCTCAAGGTCATCTAGTCTCCATTACCACCACCACATGCAAATCAAGGACAATTTCCAAGTTGCTTTAGGTAGGTGCCTAATAAAACTTTCTCTATCTTCAAGGAAAAATATCCCACAACCTCTCT
This sequence comes from Apaloderma vittatum, assembly GCF_000703405.1. Lineage (NCBI taxonomy): Eukaryota > Metazoa > Chordata > Aves > Trogoniformes > Trogonidae > Apaloderma > Apaloderma vittatum. Next base: position 10,732 of record NW_009722066.1, on the reverse strand, counting down.
GGGCAACGTGCATTTTGGTTCTGCAGCCATTTCATTAGCAGAATCCGCCACAGGCAGGAAGCTTTCCTGTATTTTGGTAAGGGTTGCGTCCCTGCTTCCTTCTCCCCTACCCCATCCCTCAAGCTATGTGATTTTATTACCTGAAGCCAACAAACAGATTTAGTTTTGAATGAGTATAAAGTAAGTTCTCCCTGTGGAAGTATACACATCAAGTCTATCAACTGCACAAATAACTTAAGATTTTGCCGATGGAAGGGTTCACCATCATGAATTTTGCATTCACGTGCAAGCCTAGCAATCCTCCAGTTCAAGTCTGCTTAGGAGAAAATTTGTTTCGTGGCAGCTAGAATCACTGACAAACTTATGTAGTAGTAGTGATGTGGCCTTATTTCCAAAAGTGGGTCTTAAACAAAAAAATGACTATGTTGTTACCCCTGCAGCACAACTGAAACGACTGTACATCCCAGACTGCTGACGCTAGATGAGTTCCTTCTATGTAGGACAGGTTTGTGGTTTATGCTCAGCCTGGTAACTGTAGATCAGTTTTCCTTCTATGTAGGACAGGTTTGTGGTTTATGTTCAGCCTGGTAACTGTACATCAGTTCTATGCACATAAATATGAAGCAGAACTACACTTGAAAACTCTGTTGTGTTAATTAAGGACAAATAGCATAAATTGCACCTTTATTTGAAAATTTTCAGAAGTACTCAGGCTTCAACAGAATTTGACCGAGTACTATAGGCACTGGTACTAACAACTGCCATGGAACTAAAGCAAGAGATGCTGAACTTGATCATGAACTACTGATCATGAACTTGCCACCAACTGCACCATTTTTTTAATCAGGTTTATGGGGGTTAAAAGAAGCACCATCACTAGTCTCTAGCAACACCATGAGTTATTCAGAACCTCAACCACTAAATCACATCAACAAAAATGCAAACTTACTCCTTGTTCCAGTACAGAGAGTTGATCTCTTGCAGCAACCCCTCCAATAATCAACAGCTCCCTAAAATTACATCAACATATTTTGACATTTGCTAATTTATTATATTCAGAAAAGATATTAAACATCTGGATGAAAATTGATTCTTTGATTAGTAACTAACAGCTCTAAAAGGAATTTTAAGATAAAAAAGGAAATAATTTTAAAATCATCCCTCCGTATGTAGTGTAGCATATTTTATTCCAAAAAGTGAAAGTTTCATTACCAGATTGTGTTTGAATTTGATTACTTTATTGTTGCTGTATTAAACACGTTAAAATCTTAGTCAATTTAATCTTAAAGGATCTTTTTCTTAAAAAACTCGAACATAAGTTAGCTTAATCAGTTGCAGGTGTTCTTGAAAGCTAGAAATACAAATAATAGTAAACTAAATGAATCTTACATCGGAACTTGTCTCTCCCCATTGAAACTACCCTGAAATTTTAATAAAAGCACTCACAGATTGACTGCAGTTTAGAATATGAGGACACTTGTTTAAGTTTTGTAAGTTTATTCACTATTTATAAGTATATTCACCAAAAGAGAAACATCCTTAAACCAAAGCAGCTTGTAGACATTTTTCAGAATTACATCCCCATGCTATTATTGTTGCAACATTTGTCCTGTGAGCTACATAAACAGAGCAGACCTGGTATATAAATATTTGTTGGAGATGAAAAACAAGTAAAATGAGGGTGGGGGAAGTGAGGGGCACAGGAAGATGCTCAGAAAAAGGCAATAAGCAGAAGATGTGCTTTTTGTGATTAGAAACACTGAGTTTCACACACCTTTGATAATCTGAAGAAAAAAACCCCACATTTGTCATATCAGAAAGATGCCATCCACAGATAAAATACATCAAAAACTCCAAATCCTATGTGGTCTGACTGTAGCTGAAAAGTCAGGAGGTTGGTCTGTACGAAATACTACGGAGGCTATTGGTAGTAGCACTGCAAATTAAGGTCCACTTAGCTACAATTGGAACTCCTCCCCCTCTGCCCGTGAAGTCACATCCATAGACAATCTCACAAGCACAATTACAAGAGATGTACCTTTACCTTAATTTGGGATTATCAACATATTTTTTGAACTGCTTCACATTGTTCAAAGTTTGTTCTGCCAGCTCTCTTGATGGTTCTACAATCAATGCTTTTGGAGCATTTGGAAGGTTCTGTGTTTGAACCACTTGTGCGCTTCCTAAGTGGAAAAAATTATGCCATTAAGACAAAATTACATTCCCATCTTGGAATTTTTTACTGGAAACAAACTTGGATTTTCTACTAATAATCTAAACCCTTGTGTTTCTAAATCCTCCATTAAAGGGTGATGTTATTATCCATTCAATTAGGAATACCTTAAAAGAGATTACAAGAGAATCTTACTACAATAGCGGGTACACTGACCATGCAGCATATTAATTTCATTGCAGAGCTTAAGCATATACACTTATTTTTAGGATTGCACCATTGAGTCACTTAGCTAAAATTAAAACGTCAGATTATATGTGGTCTAAAATGAAGAAAATTCTGAACATTTTTTAAAAAAGCATTAACATTGCCACCAGTGGGATCACTGTAAGACCTTGAATACAGCAGTAATAAAGCAATTAAAGAGATCAAAAGATGCTCTGTAACACAATCTGAATATAAAATGGAGAGTATTTTTAAAATTTAACCTACCTGAGTGTTGAGATTTTACAACACTACCATCAGGAGCCTTGCAAAGACCAACATAGCCATCTTTTGGTGGAAACTTGAAATCTTCTTCACCAAAATTGAACTTCAATTCAGCGTTCTAGATTTCAGTAAAGTTGTGTCACATAGACAGATTCAAGAGACCACACAAAATGAGAAAAAGGAAATCCATGATTAATTTCTCCATGCAAAACCAGCTAGACAAGAGTAAGGGGAAGGTGGTTTTCTCCCACCTTCATTTCCCTTCCTCAAGTCATCTAAAATCTGCCAGACAAATTTTGCATGGCTTTAGCTCTTAAAATTCTTTTTTTACATGAAAAGATTCCCAAAGACACATGGAAACCTTCTATGAACTTTTATGTTATGTTTGTATTGAACAATAAACCAGAATTAAAAAAAAAGAAAATAAATCTCACATACAAAAAAAAAAAATCCAACAAACCACTTTCTTTGGACTTGTAAATATCTCTGACAACCAAAATGCTTTGCCAAAACCTTTACTCAGTAAGAAACCATCTCAGAGAACATAACTCCAGAAAGACATACTACTACACTACTCTCACGTTTGAGTTGAGAATATACAAAATGAGAATTTTGGCACTTGGAAGTTATTTGCTTATATCTGTTGAATCACAATATATCAAAGTCCAATACAGGCAAGATAGTACTGGTATTAGGGATTAGTTATCCAAACTATTTTACCCTTATATTCAAGTTTAGGTGTTTCCCTTTGTACTTCATCAAAGCCAAGATACTGTGGTGACTGCTCCAGTAGTGAAATACTAGTACACCAAAGGAAACAGAGAATGTTCAAGTACTACAGTAATTCATAGATTCATAGAACGGCTTGAGTTGCAACAGACCTTAAAGATCATCTAGCTTCATCTGCCCTACCATGGGCAGGGACATCTCCCACTAGACCAGGATGCTCAAAGCCCCATCCAACCTGGCCTTGAACACTCCCAGGAACAAGGCATCTACAGCTTCCCTGTTCCAGTGTCTCACCACCCTCCCAGCAGTGCGGTGAATCAACTGCAACTGTGGGTGGCTATGTGAATTTTATGTATTAAGTAGTCAGTTACTAAAACTAGAACAATTTTTATGATCTTACATGTCTTGTGATATTCCTAAATTACCTTTAGCACACAAGCTGCAAAAAGTGCTTGGTTCCTTATGTGTGGTGGGATTTCAAACGCAAGGCCAAGGTCCTTCCCTGAAAGCAGAGTTAATTCAGTCAGTCTGCATGTCTGTGCCTTCCTCTCCCTGCCCCTCTTCCAATACAAGCATCCCAATAAAATTCCAAAGAAGCGAATAAAACTTACCATTTTTGGAAAATTTTATTTGCCCTTTATCTATGTCTAGGTAACACCCAATTGTATCATGCATAGTGAATTCCTATAACAAGAAGAAGTTTGTGAAGCTGAGAGATTTTATTCTTCAGTGCATTATGAAAACTTAGTGTTTATATTCTGTCAACTCTTAGTTTTCCCACTTCTCCCTACTAAATGTTGATTTTTAAGAGATGTGAATTCAGTCTATTCCAATAATATTACAGTAAACAGCATACATTTTTGTGTGATTACAATTCTTCAGCAAACTGCCCAATTTATCCTAGATATTTAAACACTTATTGCTGCTTTAAATTTCCTTTAAAACCAAACACTCTGACAGTGATAAATTTTAGTCACTTAGCTGGAAACATTCTCCATTATGTAAAAGTGCCTTTATTATCAAATATAAATCTAAGCTTAAAGCATCAAACACGGTAACAGAAACCTATATATTGACTATATAAAAAGACTAACTCTACGGAAAATACTTTATACACGTTATGTATACTTAGAAGCATAGAATGGCCTAGGCTGGAAGGGACCTTAGAGATCATCCAGTCCAATCTCCCCGTCATGGGCAGGGACGCCACCTCTCGACTAGACCAGGCAACACGTGGGGACCGAGTGGGAATTGAACCCGCGACCTCGGTGTTGTCATTGTCGTCAGCACCGCACTCAAACCACTGAGCTAACCGGCCCCCTAACCTTAAGTAGTTAATTCAAATATCTTAAAATCTGTTTACCGCAAAAGTATTCAATAAAATTGTAATATAAAGTACTTCTAACTCAACAGCTCAGAAGTCGCTACCACATAAAAACCCTACAATAGTGATAAAATCTCCAAGTTTTATGACACTGAGAGTTCCTTAACACCAGAAAAGAGCCTTGAGTTTCTGCTGTATCATTTATATTTATAAAAAAGATGTTTAAACATCTGAACTCTCGATTGGCATTCTAGACAAACTACCACTGATATTCCTGGTACATATTTTCAGAAGTGTACATTAAGGTAACGGTTCTATTGGCAAACCCAACTCTACAGGCAGAAATAGAGCATGACTAACTACATCTTATTAGCATTTAAGTACATGTTTTGACATATTAGAGAGCTGTGTGATTACATCTACTTTAACTACTAGTAAACAGGATCTAATGCTCTCAGTCACCAACGCATACAGATGAGTTGGTGTTGCTCAAGCTAAGAAATAAATCAGTTAGCCTCTAACCTGTAACATACAGAAAATGTTTATCTGCTAAATAAGAGTCAATATATTCACAGTCTGGCCACAATCATAAGCCTCAAGCCCGTAACTGCTTTTGTTAAATCTGTTAATATGCTTTTATCCAAAAATGCATTAATTATTTCCTTGTACTGTTGCCCAGGGACTTTCTCTTAAGTTAGCACTATTGCAAAAGACAGTGGATTATTAAAGCACAGAATATGCAAAACTTGTAATGTTTCTACCAATGAACAATCCAACCTTACCTCACCATAGCTGTCAAATTGCTTGTTGTGAGATTTCTTACCAGTGCCACCAAAGCCAAAGCCAAATTTATCAGTTCCTGAAAATGTAAGACGAAGTGTAGCTTTTTATCTTCTGTTTTTTAGGTTATATTTTTTCATCTTTGTATTGACAACTGAAACCTCTAACACTACCATGTGAAAAAATAAAAAAAATTTAGAAGCACAGTGCTAACTAAAGACCTCTAGTTTTGACATATGCTAAACCCCAGTACATTTACTGATCTTATTAGTCTTCAGCCTCTTAATTAAGAAAATTGAAATAAAAAGGAAAGCTACACGAGACACGAAATGTTGCAGCCACCTAAGCAGATTTCCTTACAGAAAGAACAACTGTATAAAAAGTTTTATACTCCTCTACAATGCCATCGTTCTCAAGGAGCCCATTTTCTGTGAGACTACAAGACTCCATCCATTTCATGCAAATATGGAAGTCGTCCATGGGATTGTTCTTTTGAAGGAAACTCACCCAAATCTAGTGAAGCCTGCATAGTTGACCAACCAACTCGGCACAAACCTTGGTCATGACAGGAAACTTCATAGTAGTATTTCCCTTTAAAAAGAGAAAAAGAATTTAAAACAAAGCCTAAACTTCAATTTCATCAAGGTGGTTCAGTCTGGCTACTTCCAACACCACGCATGTCTAATATTTCTACCCTTGCTCAAAGTGTCGCAAAATCCCCCATTGTGTTAATGCGAAAAGGTTCTGTAGGTACCTATGCGTGTAACAAAGAAACAGAGAAAAGCAGGCAAATGAGAAAAAGTACATTCTGAGATGTACTGTGGGAAATGCTCCAAAGGAGTTGATAAGCTAGAGACCAGGGGTTCTTGAGTGAATCCACGAGAACCGAACTCAGAATACCAGGGGTCTGCTGAGTGAGTACAAGAGCACCAACACGTGCCAGCATCAACAACTGGTTGCATATAGCTTGAACCACACCCAGCTGGCTGCTACCTATAAACAGATGGCAGGATTATCTGTTTGAAGGTTTTTCTGAACACCCACCTAGAACCACTGAACAATCAGTTTGACTGTTTCCAAGCAGCACGGGGGTTGGCCTCTCAACTGTTGCTTCAACTCTGTAACCATGAAATTGGTGCATGCACGTGTGTGAAGTGTGTGAGGAAAAAACTGGAAGTACTGTGTGAGCAGCTAATCTCTATTAAAAACACCTTAACAAAATCCATTATAATGAATATTAGTTATGATTCTGTCTCCTTCAACTCAATTCTCTGTTGGGGAAAAGGTAATTTACAACACAAAGAGAGCAAAAAAGAGGTATATGTCATTCCAAACTGTTCAGCTAGCTGTAAAGTGAGTAATCACACATTTGCTCAGATGGATAAGTTTTAAATGCAACCATGTACACTAACAGTGGGTCACAATGAAGCATTTCAGATGCAACTTTTACAAGAGTCCCTGAAGTGCTTAGTTTTCAAAGTACATAATTTTATATTTACCTTTAGTCACGCCTCTAGTTGCTCTGCATCCATGCCATTCTTTTACCTCTCTGCTCTGACAACACAAACCATCTGAGCCAATTGCTGAAAGTTACAAGACAGTTTTAGTTAAAGAAATTGCCTCTCCAACCACTTTTAAAAGAAATTTTCATGCATACTTTCTTGTAGTTTACTCTTTTTTTTCCCACCAAGTAAACATTTTCAAAGGAACATTAGCACAACTCACCAAAAGCTGATCCTCTATCATACGGGTTCATTTGCCATTTATTGAGCACTAAGTTTGAAAAAGACAGCAACAGAAAAAGCATTAAACCAACAAGGTAAGCCTGGAAAACTCAAATTAGAAGTTCACATTGGCTCTACAGTATTTGACTTAAATTTTCTGGGGAGTGAGTTTTGTTCCAATGAAATTCATACAAGGTCAAAATGAAGGCCTACAACTTGAAGGAGGGGTACAGACGCAAAATTGAAGGGTATTCTATGAAGTCTAGAAAATATTTATAGAATAAACCAGAGATCAACATAATCACAATCAAATGCAGCTAGAAATATTCAAGACTACACTAAGAGCAGTAAACCTGAAATATATTTGCTATTCCTGTTTTAAGTTTAGATTTAAATATTTTTCAGGATATCAGTTAAAACAGCATTACTGAAGAGCTAAGATATATGCATATCTAGCATGCAAAATTTCTAACTTAGATTTTTCGTTTCTAGTAACATTTTGCAATGAAGTCTAGATGTTACACAATATAAAGATTTTTTTTGTTAAAACTAGATGTCACTTCAGCTAAGATTACTGAGTGTATTTACATTACATTCTTTCAAGAAGGATTTTTTTTTTAAAAAAGTTGACTGTACTGTCATAACCTCTTTTGAGGTCCCTTCCAAGCCCTAACATTCTGTGATTCTGTAGCAGTAATACTAATGAAGCTGAAAGGTGACAACTTCTGTAACATCTTCAAAGTGTTGTTTGTGCAGTTGCTGTCATAGAATCATAGTCGTTAAGGCTGGAAAAGACCTCTAAGATCATCAAGTCCAACCATCAGCCCAACACCACCGTGACCACTAAACCACATCCTGAAGTGCCATGTCTGCCTGTTTCTTGAAGGCCTCCAGGGATGGTGACTCCACCACTTCCCTTGGCAGCACGGTCCAATACTTCACTCTCACTTACATATAAATCTCAACCTACAAATACCACAGACCGGACATGGTTACTGGCTTAAAAGTTGCAAGCTTTTTTAAGTAGATGTGTCATAGACTCGCAAATACTGTGCGTATATTATCACTGTTACAATCCATTCCATATCAAAGAGTTCTGGCCCTGTTCATTTCCTGCTCTGTTCAATGCTTACTAATTCAAATCTGCAGCAACTCCAGTTGTAATTCAGTTTGCAAATCTAGACAGGTGTCAAAAGGAATCTTTATTCAGCGCAGCAGAACTGAAAAACACACTATATGGCTACGTCAGCCACAAAAAAATAAGTTTAAGTTTAGAAGCCCAAACCAACGGTGTGGTGCCACTGCTGATGTCTCATCTACCCCTGCAACTGAAAAAAGGTTCTTTTGGGTTTTTTAAATTTTTTTTTGTAAGCTGGACATTACCACTCTGCTTCTTGCAAGACACTAAATAAGTATGGCTTTCAGAAGAACACTGATGAGAGTGGTGCGGATCAGCCAGTCTTAAGCTGAAGACAACAGGCATTAGTAAAGTACTGCAGGCAAACACATCCAGTTCTCCGAGTCCACCAGTAACTTTATATTCACTGTTTTATAAAATATGGTGTGATGACATTCTCTTTAAATTATCCCAAATTAAGGAAAAAAACCATACCTAATAGTCAGCCTAATGTGCCTTTGGAAGGTGAAGGAATCAACACAAATTAACAGTATTCCCAACTTAAGTAGTGTGACACATAAAAAAACCCAACAACTTACCTGCCCCTCCAGTTTTAATAGTTGCTTTTCCTTTCTTGCCTTCCATCTGGTCCTTCAGCGTTTCATAAACAATCTGGATAACTGGAATGCTAAAAGCCTAAAAGGGAAAGTTATTTTCATTCCACAATTTATATAGACATTTCCAGATATATAGTCAGCTAAGTTTTCAGGTGCAATACCCAGGGCCATAAACACATGAAAACACACCTACACATGTTTGTAAAGACAATAATACTTTAAAAATATATACATATAAAAAACATATACATATTCTCTCTGTATATACATATGCACGCAAACACGTAACCTCTCACCATTTACACACTTTTACTTTCTGCTAATTGAAATTTGATTACTTACACCAGTTTTTCCACTCCCTGTTTCAGCAGCCTATAGGAAGAAAAATTTAAGAGTTTAATGAGAGTTGCAACTTACACTGTAAGAACTGTTCCACACTTTTATTTTAATAAGCTAAGCTTACTTTTACTCTTGCATAATACAGAAAAGCTTAAAGAGTAATGTCATTGCTTCACACAAGTCAGATGTGACTACAAACAGGGAAACTTTTACAACAGACTCCAAAAAATAAAACCAAAAAAGCTCCCAGAGTCCACCAGAAAAAAATCTATGACACCAATTCTGGAGGTAATACAGAAGATTACAGGAAGTATTATTTTGATTACAGAAACATAGAATGGTTTAGGTTGGAAGAGGCCTTGAAGATCATCTAGTTCCAAACCCCTGCTGTCGACAGGGACACCTCTCTCCCACTAGCCCAGGTTGCTCAAATTCCCATCCAACCTGGCCTTGAACACTTCCAGGGATCAAGAACAGAGATCCACAGAAGACATGATAAACAAGGTATCCTAATCTGTCATCTTCAAGATTACTAATACTGAAGCATCTGTGCAGACCTATGTCAGTGTTGAGGGTTCAGGCTAGGTCGATCCTTGAACACTGACAGCTGCTCTCTAACCCTTCTCCCTCCCCAAAAGGGAACGGAAAGAGAATAAAGCAGACAGACTTGTAGAGTGGAAAAAGGAAACTACAACAGTTTTAGTAAACCAATAATAGTACTAATAAGGAAATACTGAAAATAATTAAATATATACAAATCAAATATTGAACTCAGCTACCCTCTCCCCAGTAGCAATCCCCACTGATGCTGCAGAGAAGGCAGCACCAAGGAAACCCCAGGCTCAGCAGCCGAGGGGAGCTGGATACAGGAGCAGGATTCAGGAACTCAGGATTGGGATCAAAGGTAGAAAAATGGATGGAATCCTCCTTGGACAGAAGTCATTGAAGAAAAGGCAGAGCAAGAAGTACTTAATCCCCATGATCACTCATCTTTATACTAAATCTGATGTACATCCGACCTGAGCAAAGCCTTTGACATTGTCCCACATGACATCCTGGTCTCCAAGCTGATAAAATAAGGGACTGATGGATGGACAATTTGGTGGAGAAAGAACTGGCTTGACGACCGCATCCAAAGAGTGGCTGTCAATGGGTCCATGTCCAAATGGAAGTCAGTGACAAGTGGAGTCCTTCAAGGATCAGTACTGGGACCAGTCTTGTTTAACATCTTCACCAGTGACATGTACAGTGGCATCGAGTGCACCCTCAGCAAGTTTACCGACAACATCAAGCTGTGTGGGGCAGCTGACATCCTGGAGGGTAGGGATGCCATCCAGAGGGACCTCAACAGTGTGGAGAGGTGGGCCCAGGCCAACCTCATGAAGTTCAACAAGACCAAGTGCACGCTCCACCATCTGGGTCGGGGCAATCCCAAGCACC
>NW_009722065.1:5075-85454 GCF_000703405.1 Apaloderma vittatum | reverse complement strand
AAATCCGGCTGAGCCAACCCAATACAGATAGTATAGGGTTTTGGTTTACTGCTCTGTGAACCAACTTTGGGGTAGAGCAGAACATGGCTAGTGAATTTTGGCACAATTTTCTAAGGGAAGGCAGGGTGGAGGCTGGTAGTTGTCATAGGATGATTTGGATTGGAAGGGACCTTTAAAGATCATCTAGTCCAACCCTCCTGCCGTGGGCAGGGACACCTCCCGCTGGACCAGGTTGCTCAAGCTGCTGTCCAGCCTGGCCTTGAGCGCTTCCAGGGAGGAGGCTGCTACAGCTTCTCTGGACAACCTGTTCGGGTGTCTCACCATGTTAATAATAAAACATCTCTTCATTATGTCTCATCTTTCCATTTAAAACCATTGCCCCTTGTCCTGTCACTTGGTAAAGAGTTTCTTTCTGTCTTTATTATAAGCCCCCATTATAAGCCAAAATATTGGTTTCTAGTGCAGCTTCTATATGGGTTTTACTATCTCCATCACAGATTAGTTTTTTTGCTTGTTGCCAATACAGACCTGTGAGTATATATTTTTTTTTTCTCTTTTGCTTCTTCAGTTTGTCCCAGTCTTGCTTGTCCCCTTCCAGTGCCTCATTTTTGCTCACCTAGCCTCCTTGTCTTGCCTTTGCAGGCTTTCTGTGCCCTGACTGCTCTCTCTGCTGTTCAGTCCTGACCTGTCCTCCTGAGGCCTTGCTGTCCTGTTTCTTCAGTCTGCTCCAGTTAATCATTATCATGGGTAGTCTGACTTTTATTATTTTCTACTTCAGTAATGCAGTGTCCTTCAGTTATGTTTTTTTCACAAACCAACCTTTCTGTTCTATCTTTAGTTTCCTGTCCAAATTTTTTTATCCTCCTTCCGTTCCTTTTATCTCAGACTATGAGAACCTGATTATTATTATTACCCTCCTGCCTTTTGTTTTCCTTGCTGAGCCTTACGTGGCAGTGATAGCCTCTTCAACTAGCCAAAAAAAAAATCTGAATTTCAGGTCACATGAAACCCATCTTGCATGCAGAGGTAGATAGTTCTCTGCTCATGTCTTCTTTTTGGGAGTTATTGCCCCAACTGAACTATTTCTCTCTAAATAGCTTCCTGTTCCTCTTTTTGTTCTTTCTCACCAAGCAGCTTCTTTCTTTCCTCCTTCTTTCCTTTCCTTCTTTCTTTTCCTCTCAAAAGAGTCACTGCTAGTGCAGGAGAGTCTCTGTCTCCCGTTCTCATTCCTTTCTTTTTAACTTCCACCGGTTATTATATGAGTGACTGTGCTCTGCAATGTCCACGTCTAAGCAGGCTAGCCAACTGTTGGTGTTGAAAGATGTGGTTTATGATACCACTTTGGCTTAAAGAGAGGCAAGTGGAGAAAGCATGGACCTTAGCTGAAATGCAATCTACAGCTGTTCTCCAATCATACTGTGTTTATGATCCAGGATTGTTCAGCTAAGAGGGTCTGGAAACTTTCAGGAGTAAAATGTGACATTTAATAGGTCTCTGAAGCAGCAGTAAGCTTGCATCCTTTCACTTTTTGGTAGGTGAACCAGCTGGAGTTGAGAGGGTTGGAAGAGCTGATCTGTAAGAGCAAAAGTTCTCAGCCAATTTGGGCAGACTGTATTTGTGCCAAGAGCTGGGCCATACACCTGGTGGATGACAGCTTTTCCAAAGGAGCCAGAGTTTGGCTGGGAAAGACTTCATTCCACCCTGTGCAGTGAAGTGTTGTACTTACTGACAGGGAGAGAAAAGTCAGTGTGATAGATAGCACTCAAGATCGTTCTGGACATTTTTGTTTTCACCAGCAGGTGATGAGGGATCAGCTCGTAGTGCAAGGACTGGAACACGGCCAGGATGATGGAGATTGCTAGACAAGTTACTTATGTGACTGAAATGCTTGGCCTGAGCCTGACAATGCGCTTTTTTTTTTTTTTTTACCCACCTTCTCCTTAACCACTATAGAGCAGAGGTGACATGCTTTCTACTAATAGCACACCATAACAGCAGTACATAAAGGAGATAAGTAACATTTGTACTCCTGTCCCTTAGCATACTTATTCAATGCAAGGTGTTGAAATATGTGACTAACAAATGGTGGAAGGTCTCTGTGAAGAATGTCAACAGGTTTTCTGTTTTATCATTGCCATTTAAATGTTATTCGTAATACTCAAAACAGAAAGTGCTGTAAATGGTAGTAATTTTTTCTGTGTGTTTACTGGAGAACTGCATGAAAATATCTGTTCAATAACTCTTAGTCAACATTCAGTCATAGGTGCTGCAGTTTAACCCTTTAACACTTTGACTAATGTGGAAGATGATGATTTCTGGCGTGTGCTCCGGAATAGAGGGAAACTGAACTGGCAGAACCAAAAATATTGCGTGAGTCAATATTTACCTTTACACAAATGCTACTGGACAGTGTCATAGATGTTTGGCTCTAGGTGGTACCTAGTAATTATGTGGAAATAGACTCAAGATGCAATCTGGCAAGATGACCCCAAGATTATCTGTGTGCTTACTGCCACTGCAAGGGCAGCCCTAGTTCTGGGTCATCCTCTAATGAATGGACTTGCTTGACTAGTGACCTGACACAGCCACAAGCAACAAGTTTACTGTTGCTCAAGGAGAGATACTGGCTTATGAAGCATCACAGTGAACTTCAAGGAGTGGACAAAGCAAAGGTGAAGGGGAAGCAGGTCCATTCTGGCAGCAGTAAGCCCTTTGTTTAGCTCAGCTAACTTGTTTGACCGTATAGTGAATTTATATGCTCTGAAATTTCAAGCAGCAATAGGAAGATAGCCTTCTCTGGAAGACCAAGGGCAATGAAGTGTCTCAGAGAATAGTCTGCACATGGCATGAGCAAGACCCTGTATTTTCTGTAAACTTGGTCGAGGCAGTGTCTGAACTGTTCAGCTGAAAGTTCCCCAAACTGTTGTCTCTGCAGTTGCCATGAGAGGCTGCAGCCAGAGTGGATGAAAACAGGACCTTATCATGTGAGGTGTCACATGGACTTGATAGCTGGCAGTGCCTTCCCACCCGCTCCTGCAGCTCTGCTGGGGCAGAGCACAGGCAAGAGAGGCTGAGCGCAAGGGAAGCGAGGGAGGAAGGGAGGGGATAGAGAGGAACATTGGCAGTGGGGAGTAAAGAACATGGTGAGAAAGAGAAATAAACTCTTGCATGCTTTTTATGTTGCTTTAATATTAAGGACAATGTGCAAAAAACAAATGATAAGAAAATATAATTATTCGAATCCCAAAACTCTCTTGTCAGATTGCACTGCAGTGCCTGAAGGGCTCTCCTTTGTATTTCACTAAAAATGTTTTGGTTGGTCAGCTGTAGTTTTCACCTCAGTGTGAGGTGGTGGTGAGGATCACTCAAGCTGTGGGACAGCTGGCAGGAGTACCTTGCACCATTGCTTCTCTAGCTCTGTGTTAGTTAGGAGAGAATGCAAGAGTCCTGTCAGACCAGGAGGCTCTGTCTGCATTGCTGTTACAGTCCTGGGGTGCTTAGCTGAAGCAAATCTTGTAATTATTACTGTTTTAGCTTGCATTTTGAAGAAACCTTAGATCACAGCCACTGGATTCCTTTCCAATGAAACTAAACAAAGAGCTTATCTCTATTTACTAATGAACGATCACTCCAGGAGACTAGACTAGAAGTAGAATAAAATGAAACACTTTGAAATGTATATAGTATAGTTATGGACACTGTGTCTTTAAATTTATTATTGGGGAAAAGTTTTATCCGAAAAAAGAGTCTTTGGATATTTCTTGTTGGCTCGTCAATTTTTGGTTGCTTGATGCCCTTCTCATTTCAAGGGTATGTGACTACAGTTACAGATGAGCTATAGGTGAACCTTGGGCTGAGGAACAGCCTGTGGAAGGGCTAGTGGTAGAGGAGGTCTGTTTCCGTGTGAAATGCTGATTCCAAGTGGGTCCACAGGGATCAGCATCTTTCTGCAGGCTGAGCTGGATGCTAAGGTGATTGAGTCTTTTATGCCAGATAGCGACAGTGTAACCATGTTAGCCTGTGTTTATACCAGCATTACAGTTCTGACTTCTGTTGCTATAATTATTATTCACTCTTTAGCCAATTGCTGTTGCACCAGATGGTGAAAGTGATCATGCCATGACTCTGCTTTGCCTTGTCTGAAAGGTCTCGGCATCCAACAGCGCCTGCAAAAAATGTAATCCACTTACTCCTGAGCACTTCTGGAGATTTGACTGCTTTATTGAGGTACTTTAATGAGAACAGAATTCAAAAAAATCTAATTATTTTTTTTTTTTATCTGCATGCACTGTGTCTCATAAATTTGCAGTGCAGCCGAGTTTGATCTGTAGATGCATTATAGAAACTCATGTCAGCTGTTCTAAGTGTACACACTCATGTACAAGACCTGTGCTTAGTTTCATTAACATGATACCCTTTTTTTTTTTTTCCCCTCTTTGTATTTAATTCTGAATTCAGCAAACATGGAGAAGGAACAGAAGAAATCTTGTTCCTGGTTGAAACACGTTCAATCTTGAAAGTGTGTTGAATGGATGGACTGCAGAAAAGTTAATTTGATTGCTGTCCAACTTCCTTCTCAAATAATTGACAGAACGAGTCTAGTCACTTTCTTGTCATAGCTGACTGAAAGGGGGAAGACAAGTTACAGTGTTGCAAATGGTGCTTTAGTACATCCTATCACAGTCCCAAAACAAACTGGTTAGTTTAAAATTCTATGTAGATTGCTTCTTGGCATTTGTGGTTACTGGAAGTCTGTTTTAGTAATTCCTGGCATCCCATGTGTGTGATGGCATTTTGGGTTGGGAGATGTGTTTTCGTCTAATGACAAATAGCAATCTCATCTGTATTTGATTATAGCAAGGAACATGAAGAGGAAACAATTCTTTGCTATGGGCTCAAGGCTCAGTCTCTTGCGAGATTTTCTTCTTTGACTACCTTTAGGAGAAGCATAAGCTTCTACCTCCTTTTTAATGATGATTTTGTACAACATATAAGTCATTGAACATGCATTTCCACTTGTAAATTAGTGTGCCCAGGACCACTCTCTTGCACTGAAGCCAAATGGTACCAGACATACTGCAGATACTGTTGAGCTTTCTAGACTTCAGAAGGGGGACTGTATATGTGGAATATTTCCTGGGTACTGCTGGCACCTGGAGCATGCAAAGGAAGTGCTGGAATGAATGACAGCTAGCTCTAGAAGCTGTGCTGGGGAGGGTCATTCTAGCAGACACTATGGATACTGAAATTTCCAGTGTCTGGGAATATACATTGGTACTACTTAATCAGCTTGTGCAGATGTAGCCTTGGTGGCTTCTATTAGGGCACATACAGCTAGGTAAAAATGTTCAGGACAAATGATAATTATATTCTGATGGCAATAAAATTGCAAGTTGTACTGATGGCACTTTCATGTAATGAGGCACTACTTCTGAATGAATTAATTTGTGCCCCATGCCAGCCTTTTAGCTGTCTGGTTTAATATCCATTTGCTTAATATATTGGTTTTGTGTGTGCATGTGTGGCATTTGTGTTCTGTAAAATCTTCTAATGGAACTGGATTCAAGGTGTGACTGATTTCTCTGCCAAATGTTTGTGATACCTTTAAATGAAACCATACTGTAGCCTGTAGTCAGGCTAGCATCATTCTAAATAGCTGGTGAGGAGGTGTATACTGTGCATTTACACAAGGTAATCATCTGGATGTGTTTCGCAGGATCTCATAACTTATTTGTGCGCAAATCAAAATTCAGCTTACCTTTATTCTTTACTGAAGTACATGAAAAAACACGATCAAATCTGCAGTGTATCAACTTGGTTATAGTAAGGGGAGCTTCATGGACAAAATGCTTTTATAGCTGCTGTCCTGATAGGAGCTGCAGGGAGGCTGGCCTGGAGATGCTTGTAAACTTGTAAATGAGGACGCTGTGATAACCTTGCCCTTAACATGGCAAGAAAAGTGCAAAGAAGCTTTGAGTATCTGCACCTTTTGGGAATGGGACGCTAAGTAGGTTTTATAGCGAGGGGCTGGAGAATACAGCCACAGCAGAAGGGGTGTGGTGTAAGAGGGAGAGTTCGGTGAAGTGGGATGGTTGTGTTTGCCTCCCTACAGCAGCAGGAGCCAGATGTTGGAACAAAACTGTAGTCACTCACTAGATTTAGAAGAGCTCAAGCTTTTACTGTGCAGAACCACCTGTGGCCTCGGTTACCTGTCTGCGCAGGTTTTGTTGAAGAACGAGGGAGAAGAAAGGCAATGGTAGCCAGTGCTCTTAGTTGTGTTGTGAGGCAGTGACTCACTTTTCAGACTATCTTCAAAGCTGCTTTGGAACAGTTTCCACAAGAGCATTTAAAGATAGAATTGATTAAGGCTTCTTTAAAGAAATGTGTGCTGTAACAAATATCTATGCTTAATTGAGCAAAAACCGAGCAGGTATGCATTTTAACCAGTAAATTATTATATTGAATTTTTGTATCTCCTCTAAATCTGTCTGAAAGGCAGTCATGGGAACTGAATATTGTCACTAAGCTCTGCCTCCAGGGACCACAGTTGCACATTTTGGAACTCTCTCCAGGCCACCCCTGCAATCAATATTTACTGTAATTACAAATCAAATGAGAGAGTCTTAAAGCAGCGGTTGTTTTTAATAACATATTATAATAACATAGCAATGAATTGAAGATTAATCAAAACTTTTTAAACTGGTGCTGAATTGATTTAGTGATTTGCATTTGCCTTATTGCTGTATGTCTGTTGACAATAATTTACTTTAAAAATTGCATTGCAATTTCCCTTTAATTGCACATGGTATGCTTCAGGGTGACAGTGAAGATATTAAAATATGAGTAACAGATGTGATGTTTGCTAATGGAGCATCACATTCTATATATTTTCCTAATCCGGTTATTTATATTTCTGCACATGTAGCCTTTGCCTTTTATAAATAGAAAGCCTACTTCTTCCTATGAAGTTTCTGTGTTTTTGTTTCTGTTTTTTTTTTCCACAGGGCTGAACAGGTCATCTTTGCCTGATAAATCATTACGTGAATGATAGCCAATTATACTCGTTATGTATTGTAATATTGTTGTTACTGTAGGATTATTGAGTCTCAGCCTGGCTTTCAGAGTTTTAATGTGCAACACAGCATTTGAGGTCTGAGCTAAAGACACTTGGAGGTAATAAATGCTTTTGCATTCGTGTCAGTGGGCTTTGTAGGAATTAGCTGTATTTGGCCATGGATTCCAGATGTGGCCAGATAAACTTACTCTTGTCCTAGGTTAACTCTAGGGAAAGTCTGTTTCCACAGGCACAATTCTTCTGATATTGACTAGGCATGACAGCGTGCGCAGAACTATGTGTTCTGTATCCTGACTTCTTACATTGCTGTTGACACACTTGCTCTGCCTCCTCCTAACTGCTCTGTGCAGACACTGTCTCTCTTTAGTACCATGGGATGATACAGCTCCAGAAGGAAACGAGAGTTCTTGCAGTTTCTCTAAGAGCAGGTACTAATTTGGGAGATCCAATGGTGAGGAGACACTAAGCATGCTTCCCAGATACTTCTTTTGGCAGCCTTCTGCTCTTTCCATCAAGAAGAGTGGTGACTTGGTTTAAAGACTTTAAAGAAATTGTTTCTTTAATTCACTGCTAAATCAGCTCGAATAAGATTTCTTCTAAGACAAATTGCATGTCTTTGCTCAGGAGGAAGTATGATAAAATTGAGATTTTTGAAGTTTTTTTTCAACACTTATTAAAATAACAGAAGGCAAAAAACATAACCCCAACGCCTTTCCCAACCAACTGTTAGAAGTGTATTAAAAATGCACTTAATTTCTCTACCGGTAATTGTTGCCTGTGCATTTACTTCTTTGCTCACCTGTCAGAAACTTTGAAAAGGAAACTGTTAAATGAAACTTTGCTGTGAGAGAAAGTGACTTCGTGAATGCATGAAATTTAATCCCCTTTGGTTTCAATTTTTTCTTAGTTTTCTCCATAGGTCTACAGGGAATGAAATTTTAAACCGTATGTATAATCTTGTTGTGATATATTAATATCCTTTAAAGTCCTTTTCTTATTCTAATATAGTGGTCTTTACTACTTCTGCTAATACCTAGAACTGAAGCCCAATATATTTCAGTACTGAGAAGCCAATGTTCTTATTTTGTGACAAGTAATCTCAATCTGCCACAGACCAACTTCATGGTCCATGTAACTTGTCACTAGGAACACATTTTAAATATTTTTAATAGCTTAATTTAGCCATATCTGTGAGGCAGAATATAGCTTTATGAATAGTGTGGGGTTTTTTTTTTCCCCACAAAGAAATGCTGCAAAGTATTGTGGTCTTTTTTTTGCGTAATAACTCTGTTTAATTCCTTTTACTTTCTAAGACATCATCGTAGTTTTCCCATTTATTTACTTCCAAGTTTTACTACTCAAGTTATCATAACATAACCAATTTCTTTACCAATCCTTAATGCTCCCTTAGGACTCTACACAATCCATATTGCATGAAATAAGGGAAGACTGATTGTATACCAGCAGGTGCTAGAAAAATAGTGTTATGCAAAAGCTGTCTGGGAAACTTTCAAGAAGTAGCCAGTTGCTACTTCTTCAAATTGAAAATAACCAAGTGCTGCTTTTTCATTGCAGTCATCTTCCACATAATCCTACCTGAGGTGGATAGAGGTACTCTGGACTGGGACTAATATCCTGGCTCATTGTAGTCCAGCATAAGCACAGGTTTAATTATTGGGGACCCCTTTACCCCTGTTGTAGATCAAATTAATGGGATAGCTGCCAGCATTGAGCAGATGCATAGGGTGATACGAGTTACTTCCACTCCTGTTTTTTGTGAGTGTTAGAGCAGCTGAGGTTTGGTGTCTGGGTGTCCATAGTTGGTAGTACATAACTACATAGGATCTGGAAAACACAATTTATTGCATCGTGCTGAGCAACTTTCTGATGTTTGATGAGATGCATCACAAGTGATAGGACAGACTGATGTTTCATATCAGCTTTATCTACCCATGTGACCTCAGTCTACCCTGTGTACCCTAAGATTGAAGTAGTTGTGCACAAGGATGGAAAGGTGTGATTTTTTTTATTTTTTATTTTTTATCCATAGATTTGTGCTAGAAAAAGCCTTTAGAGCATTAAAATGGAAACTAAACTGATTTGCTTTCTCTAGCTCCGTGTTACAGTTTTGCAATATTGATACACAGCGTAATGCGGAGTATAACCTCCCAGGGGAGGCTGTGGAGTCTCCAGCTTTGAAGATATTCAAAAGCTGTCTGGATATGATCCTGGGCAGTCTGCTCCAGGTGACCTTACATGAGCAAATGATCTTTAGAGGTCTCTTCCAACCTGTGATCCTGTGATATCTTTGCTAGTGTCGTAGCCTCTTAAGTAGGAGAGGCAAAGTTGTTATACTGGTAATATATCTACACAGTGTAGATACGACTACTCAGTGTAGGTCATGTCTACATTGAGTAGACATGACCTACAATAACTTTGTTCATGGTATGCTATACTGTACCTTTTCTCCCTGTATTGCATTACACTAGTTGCTTTCTTCCAGCTAGATTTTAGACACAGAGTGAGGACACCGTATGGGAAACTGCATTTTGGGATGTCTGTACGTTCACTGAGATAAGATTTAAACAGAGCTTCTTGTATTGACACTCTAGAATTTTTGTGAACACTGAGATCCAAGAGAGCTTAAAAGAACCTAAAAATACGAAAGTGCTTACCGTTGAGAAGCGGTGAGGAATTCTTATTCCATGTGCATTTATTGTATTTTTGCTGGTGGAAAAATATTTCTGAAATTATATAATTTTTTTTTTGCAATTGTGTGGCAAGTGTAGTCCATTAATGTGAAAAACAGTGGCTTTTTTATATAGGTGATAACATTGTTGTAAAAACAAGCTTGCTAGCTTCTATCGTAATAAAACAACAGAAATATCTGTTTAGTAGTTTTTATTTTGACAAATCAACAAACTTTAGCTTCATTTAAATGAAGACTTCAGCCCTAGACTCCTGTATAGGATAAACTTCAGTAGCTGGGCATTGCCAAAATGAACTGTTGCTGTTTCTTGCCTCTTGTTAGTGTCTTTAAGGTCCTAAGTTGGTTCTAAACTGGAATTATTCTTTTTTTTTGGAAATGGACAATGAAAATAAAAATGTAAAGGTAGTAGTTACAATGAGACCTTTAAAATAGTTTATTGTAGAAGCAAACTGCCCTTGTGAGCCTGGCTGCTTTTCTCATAAAACCTTTGCCAGTCTTCTTTGGGTGTAGGAGATGAGTTGTGAATGTTTCATGTTTGTGTCCTTGATGCCTGACTGGGTGTAATGCTGTCTAGAATAGTGAGATGGAGCACAGTGCTTCCCCCTCCAACTCCTTACCCCTCTACCCACATCAGCAAATTGTATCCAACTGGAAAATGACTCCAGGGTCGATGGCAAGAAGGTACAGGGTAAGGACCTGACTGCAGTTGCTCTCTGGTGCTTTTTCCTTGATTGTGATGCCTATCACTTTGTTTCTGTAATTCGGTTCTGGTTTGTGCTTCATAAAACATTCATGTGTCATGTGACAGACTGCTCTGTCAGTGCAGTCTTGTGTCATGATAACCATGGAGCTCAGGCCTGGGTGAGGGACTTGTGTAGCCATGCAAAAGCATGTTATTGACTGTGAAGTACACACAGAGGCAGGAGAAAAAACATGTTTTGTCTTTTAGGACATTCAGGAACTATCTAGCTGACTTCAAAGAAAATAGCTTTCGAATAGAAACATTCAGTTCACATTACTCTGTATTTCTGAGTCTCGTGGATAAGTTTGTGGATGTTTTTAAGCTTGTCTGAAGTGAAACTGAACTTTCAATTGCACCATGCACTTCAGTGCTAATGTGTATGGCGCTTGTGGTATTTGTATATTCACAAACCAACACACTTAATTTAACTGTTAACACTTGATTTGGGAGAAACCTTGATTATGAAATGCTATGCTAGCCACCTGGTCATTTCACTCTCTCAAGAGCCAATAGTGGTCATATTTTCCTAGAATACGGTCATTGTGGGCATTTTTCTTCGTACTTGCTTAAGAGTTTACTTAGACATTTGTATCGTACAAAGAAAACCCCCAAACTTTTGACTGCAGCTGGACAGTCAAAATAGGACTTTATTCAGACATTTTCAAATATGAGTATATGTTTTCTGATCTTTGACACTGTTTTTATAAAAGAAAAGCAAATTGAGATGAATAAAGTAACTTGTGATGGAATAGGGAAAAAAAAGAAAAAAATGTCAACTTGTATAGAAACGCTTTTTTAACAGTATGTGTTAAAAATTACTCTTTAACACGAAAGTAATCTTATTTTGTAGCCTTCAAGGGGAAAACTATTTGTTATAGTGAAATACTAAAAAATAAATAAATTAGAAGCATAAGGGTTGGGTATATGAATAATAGTATATTGAGGGAATATTTTGTTGATGAGGTGAATAAAGAAATATGTGATTGGATATGGCTGATTAACAAGATTAATCTGGCCTATCTAGAAGTGTATGCTTGAATTGGAAAGATTTTGAGGCTTGTGCAAAATACCCCAGAATGAGAATTATAAGAATGTTATGTTCAAAGTAGTAACTTGCACATTCTTCCTAATTTTATTGGGCTAAAAAGTAGAAAACATTGAGCTCAAGACTTTGAAGGTTCTCAGTAATAGTTTTAGGTAACAGTTCAGTAATAGTGAGTCATGCTGAGGTGCCAAATACTAGTTCTTAAGGTACAAAGTCTTGGGTAGCACTGTGCCATGACAGAAAAGTGTGACAGACATAAATCTATTTCATGTATCTGTTTCAGTGGCTGATGGGCTGGAAGCATTGCTGACATGAGCTTCATTCCCAGTGTAAATTTGTAGGAACATGATCAGGTTCGTGCCTGCCCTGCTATTCATACCTGTGCTAACCAGTGTAGAGCTAAATTGGCTTGTCTGTAGGGTTAGATAAACTTGGAAAAGAAAATTCAGTGAAATGCTGCCCTAACAGAGTTGACCGGTGGGTTCTGGTGGCAAATGGTTTGCAGCAGCATATGAGAAAGATAAAGGAGCATTTCTTCTGACCTGTTTACGAGAAGTTCCACAATAGCTGTAGCCACAGAACTGTGTGGGTATTTCATTGTGTAAATAAGCCCTGCCCTGTTTGAAGAACATAAGTGTGCAGCCTTTTGCTACGTTACTGAGACTTTGGCCGTAGCGTGTTGCAGATAAGCAACTCTGTCCCACATCTTGCGTTTACCTTGTGAATTTTGAGTCTTTTACAGCTTAATTTATGGCTATTTAGGGAATGAGGAATGGCAGCATTTGGTTTGTATTTCAAACTGAAGTGATCTCTCTACTGCTTGTTAATTGTATATGTTCACATAAAGAGACCAGAAAGGTGATATTGACAGGAGCTTGGAATAATCTTACTTCCTAGGTTCTGGAGACACAAATGAGATGAAGAGGACTGAGCCAGTGATTAAAAGAATTCACCTTAAAAGAAAAAAAATGTTGAAGAAACTTGTTTTATAGAATGGGGTTAAACTTTTGGGTTCCCAGCTGGTGATGTTTTGTACCCAAACTAGTATTCTGTTTTAAGTGAATGTGAGCATTTATTCTTTTTCTGGTGCACAAAATACTTGTGTGTTCACTCTGTGGCTCATGGGAAAGTTATCTGACCAGAAACTTGTAGTTTGCCCAATGCTTATCTGCGGAAACATCTTTCAGCATTACTTGTTTTGAGGAAATAGAATGAGAAAAGTAGGAAAATATTTCTAAGAACTTGTGTATGAAGTCGTGGAATTTTCCCCATGAAAAAATTCACCATAGACTTGGCACATACAGACACAAGTATTTTAAGTTTCTGTTTTGGTTCTACTTAATGCATGTTTCCCAACTGCCAAAGTATTTTTTGCTTCCCAGTTTCCTTTAAAGGCTTGAATATTCTTTTAATCACAAGCTGGCTGCTCATGACATTCCGTAAAACACTTGCTCAGCTGCTTCCTAACTCAGGATCAATAACTTCATAGATAATTAAGCTAACCAACTCCTAAAGATAGATGTCATCTTCTATATACTTTACACTCCCACCCTCCCACTCATCCTTTTCAACAGCCTCTGCTTATGCTAATCTGCTGAGTTGAATATTAATACATCACTGCCAGAATGTCTGGCTGTAGCCAGTGAATGATCCCCTGCAAACAGCTGCACTACAGGCGCTGTAACTTCATAGCTTGAAACGCAGGGATGTATTTATTTATCCTAAATATAACTAACAGCAATAGAAATGAATTAAAAAAAAAATTATACCTCACTATCAGCCCAGCTGTTGTTGTTATAATAGTTTGCTTGAAATTACTGTTTGAAAAGTTCTAAAACCACTTTTGATACTTTAAAACCAGTCTACGCTGGCGATTTTTTTTACCTTCAGATATACTATTGAACTTGTGATTTATATTAAGACATAACTAGGTCACTGCCACAAAAGTATGACCTTAAACAGCTAAACTGATTTGAAATTTATAATTCTTGTTGTGAAACATAGCATTGTTCTGTGGCAAAAGACATTAAGCCAGCATAAATGAATGCAGTCGTCACTTAGAAAAAATGTTTGTGTGTGGTTTAATGGTTTTGAACTAATTCAGATCAGTTAGCATACTTGTTAAATATAGCTACAATTCTGCCTGAATTCTGTTTTCAGCTTCCCTGGGATAAGTCATATTTTGTGTATCGATACTTGCAGGAGAAGATAAAGCCAGTACATTCCTTCTTAAGGCAATTCTTGTGTTCGTTAGTTGTTTTTTTTACTTCACAAGGTTTGTCATCTCATGTTGCCTCAAGCAAATATAATATCTGGATCCAGACTTTCTCCATTAAAGATTTGGAGATGTTAAGAGCAAGTATTAGACAAATCTCTAAAGAGGTAATTGATACAATGTAGGTTACTGAGCCTTTTGGTTATGCTTTCGAAGAGTATACATATTAACATTTATACTGGCAAAATGTTAGGAAAGACCTTATGCTAGATCAAAGAAAGTTTGATGTGCAAAACCCAGTGATATACAGTGGTGTGGGGAAAAATATTTTCATGCTTTAGTGTGAAATTTCTGTAGTTTCAGTCAGTGACTGCAAATCAGTGACATTTCATTTTTGTATAACTTGCTGTGATGCCTAAGATTTCTGGGGGGGGAAAAAAAAATACATAAGGTTGAGATTATTCTTAAAAGGCATTTTATGTATTTAAAATTTTGAATCCTTACGTAGGGAAGACTACTGCTTCTATAAAGTACCCTGAAACATAGTAGGCTTTTATCAGTGATGCTATAAATTTGTTTACTCTTTGCAAAAAATGGGACACTAGCAGGATAATACTAGCAAAGCTCAGTATCTGTCCTGGTGGAAATCTTACTTAGCTTCTCTGGCTTTTTAGTGTGGAGAAGAGGAGGCTCCAGAGAGACCTTGTAGTGGCCTTCCAGTACTCAAAAGGGATTGCCAGAAAGATGGGGAGCAACTGTTAATCAAGGAGTGTAGTGCTACTACAAGGTTTCAAACTGAAAGAGGATAGATTTAGATCAGGTATTAGGAAGAAATTCTTTTCTATGAGGGTAGTGAGACACTGGAACAGGTTGTCCAGAGAAGCTGTGGAAGCCCCTCCCCTAGCAGTGTTCAAGGCCAGGCTGGATGAGGCTTTGAGCAAACCTAGTCTAGTGCGAGGTGTCCCTGCCCATGGCAGGGGCGTTGGAACCAAGTGGTGTTTAAGGTCTCTTCCAACCTAACCCCTTTTGTGATTCTATAATATGATTTAGAGAGTGGGAACGTATTTTAAGTCAGTATGTGTCATGACACGTGTAGAAAAGTTAGTGTATATATATATTTTTTTTTTTTATATAACTGTCACAAAGTCAGGAACGAATCACAAAATCACAGAATGTTAGAGGTTGAAAGGGACCTTGTAAGATCATCTAGACCGACTACTCTGTCAAAGCAGGATCACCTAGAGTAGGTCACACAGGAAGGCGTCCAGGGAATAGGTTTAAAACATTTAATAACTGTGTATTCCCATTTGCCTACTGTGTCTTTTTTAGTAGTGGAACCCTTTCTAATATTATTATTATTATTTCTATTATTTCTATCATTATTATTTCTAATATTATACTAATTTGTATACATTTCCCTATGAATACATATTAGAACATTCAAATGTAAGGTGAATATTGTGTGGTTGTGGTGAGCTTCTTTATTTTACTCAAGTTTAAATCTTACTGCAGTCGTTTGGACCTAAGCTCCAAATGGTGGGGTATGGGGGAGTGGATTGGGGCGAGGAAGGGAATTTTCTGTATAGTAGCTGCCTTAGTTTGCTCATCCCTAATTCATTTTTCTGCCCTATCAGCTTCCTGGAAAACCACATTTTAGTAAAACATTAATAACACAGTAACTTTTTAGACACATTCTTGCTTAAATTACTCAACTCTGAACACTATCCTAATGGATTTAATTGAAACAATTGAAAACTTTCTAATTAGTAAGCAACTTTAATGCAAGTGCTGGCAGGTTTTTAATAAACTTGCACGTAATAAGTAATAAAATATTCTTGTGACTCTCAATATCATAAATATTAAAGGAAAACAGTATATTAAATAAAAATCAAATTAATTAATACCTTTAAAAGAACATTCCTTGTATATTGGTTTAATAAAATTGATAACTGCTTAGTGTAAATGTTATAACCCTGCCATTACTCTACCAATACCTACTTGTGGCAGATTATGTGCAGACAACGAGTTTTTTTACTGAGAGCAGTGTGTTTCGGCATGGTAGTGTAAGCATGTAATTATGGGCGAGGCGTCTGGTCGGAGCAGGGATTCCTGAGCTTGTCGCACGTAGTCTTGGCTCTTGGTGTTGACATCTCTCCACAACAGCTCCAGCTATCTCCTGATCCACTTTGTCCCATCTTGGCTGGCTCAGTGATCTTGCCTCCCTTCTCATGCCTATGTCCTTGCCCCTATGCAACATGAACCACAAGATAGTTTGCTGAGCAGGATTTATAGGCATAGTAGTGGTCCACTGCGTTCTTCATGCTGTATTTAAATTTGATGCAAGTTTTATTCTGAAAACCCTAGCATATACATTAGGATTAAGCATTTAAACAGCAAACTTAATTGCAACTTAATAGGAGCTGCCTAGCTCACCCTTTTCCAGTTTGTAGGCTTCTATGCAGGAGTTTGCTTTTTCCCTGTTCCCTATTTTAAAATTCTATCAGCTGTTGCTTTCTTCATAGTGAGTGTGTATGTTTTCCCCCTATTGGGGCTTTATAGCATTCAAGTAGTGATAGTTAAATTGCTTATTTTTCCCCTTATTATGGATGAACTGCTTCTTTAATAAGTTAAGTTAATCAGATTGGACATGTAACATTTTCAAATGACATTGCGAGTAACTCGATACCTTTCTCAAATACATTCCTTAGTAATGGAGAAGCTAAAGAAAACTATTATTAAGTCAGATGATGATTTAGGTTAGTAAAAGTCAATTTAGTTAAAAAAATAGTGTCACTGAAATTCCTATCTTAAGATGCAGATAGGAGTAAACTCAACTTTCTCCCTAGTGGGGGAATTTTCACTTACCATCTTGTGTCAGAAATGACCGGTGGGTCTCAGCGTTTTCACTCTCCCTTCCTGAGCTGGACAGCAGATGCTCTTGTATAGAAGAGGCTCAACGGCATGTTAAAAACTCTCCAGATTTTTTGGCAGCTAAGCACTATCACATCATGTTGGGTTACTAGAGATGGCTTCTAGGAGCCTTGTAGGAGTTGCTTACTAGTTTGATTGGGAATCCTTTTGGGACAGCTGATTTATCAGAGAGCATTTGTGGCAGAAATGGAAAGAGTCTTATTGAAAACAAAAAAAATATTTCATTTGAAATTGATAGTAATTAATCATGGATACTGAAAAATCATGGTAGGGTATGAGCTCTTAGAATGCGATAGGGAAGGGAGGAAAAAAAATACTGCTGTTTAAGAAATCCAAATATTTTAAAGTAAGATATGCTTCTGAAAAATATGGAGGTAAACTGCAAACAAAGTACCTATTTGTTTGAGATCTAATGACTTGAAAGTAGTTGCAGATGTTATATATGACTGACATTTCTCTACTTTTGCAGCCATACTATTTCAAAACAGACCAAGGAATTTTTTTTTTTTTTAAAGTGTGTAGCATTTGGATTTGTCTTCTTATCAGCCAGCACCCCTTGCAGAACCATTTGCCAAACCTGAGAGCTTAAATCAGCACAGAAACCTGAAATTATATTGTTGTCTGATAATTTGGCACAGCACGGGCATGTCTGCTTTTGCACTCCATGTGGATGATGAAACACAAAGGTGTTCATCAACATTTCAGAGTGTGGTAGTGTGCTTTCAGCTGGTCTAAGGGCATTTCCCATAGATGTGTGGTGGGTTGACCTTGGCCATGCTCTCCTGCCCCACCGGAGTCTCTGTGGGGGGGCGCAGATGCCCTCCTGCCCTCTTCCCGCTTTCCCCTCAGGGCTCACAGGGCTCTTTCTCGCAAGGTTTCCCTCCCTCAGCCCCTGTTCCTGCCCTTTAGGCAGTGTTTGGCCCTTTCTTCCTACAGCCTTATCTCTTTCTGACCGAGGAGGATGAGCCTGCCCCTGGCTGAGGGGCTGTGCCATGCCCTGCAGTGAGGCTGTTTGGAGCTGTCCAGCATGGGGCAGCCCTGGCTGCAACACACAGGGGCCTGCCTGGCAGGCCTTGCTGCTGCCAGCTCCTTGACACCTGCACCAGGTCCGTCTTGCACAGGCTTCCTGTCACGAACAGGGAAGGCTTCATCTCTGTCCCGCAATGCCTCCTGCTCCCAGGACTGTGGCCCCGGACTTCTCTGGCGCTGGCCGAGGCCATTACTACGCTGTGGGTAAGTCACTTCTGCTTGCTGTGATGGCAGCTTTGCCAAACAACCCCACCCATACAAAAGCAGTGGTTGAGCCAGCGTGCCATGTCTCCTCAGGCTGTACTTGACTAGTGACTGGTCTGCACAGACACCACTGGATTTTGTTGCCAGTGGCTTTTTTCTATTTACCTCTAGAACCAGGGATGAGCAGAAGCATAGAATCATAGAATTGTTAAGGATGGAGAAGACTTCTAAGATCATCAAGTCCAACTGTCAACCCAATACCACCATGATGACTAAACCATATCCCGAAGTGCCATGTCTACATGTTTTTTGAACACATCCAAGGACGATGACTCCACCACTTCCCTGGACAGCCTGTTTCAATAATGCTTCACTGCTCTTTTCATAAAGAAATGTTTCCTAATATCCAATCTAAACCTCCCCTGCTACAACTTAAGCCCATTTTCTCTTGTTCTGTTATTAGCGAGAAGAAGGCAACACTCGCCTCACTACAACCTCCTTTCAGGTAGTTGTGCAGAGAGCAGTAAGGTCTCCCCTCAGTCTCCTCCAGACTGAACAATCCCAGCTCTCAGCCGCTCCTTACAGCAGTTGTTCTCTAGACCAGCTTTGTTGCCCTTTGAATTCACTCCAGCACCTTCTTATACTGCAAGTGCCCAGAACTGAACACAGTACTCAAGCTGTGGCCTCACCAGTGCCAAGTACAGAGGCACAATCCCTTTGCTACTCCTGCTGGCCACGCTATTTTTGACACGGGCTAGGATGCCATTGGCCTTCTTGGCCAGCTGGGCACACTGCCGGCTCTCGTTCAGCCGGCTGCTCACCAACATGTGGGGCAGCTCTCCAGCCACTCCTGCCCAAGCCTGTAGCATTGCCTGGAGTTGTTGTGACCAGAGTGCAGGACCTGGCAAAGCAGGAGCAGCAGGACTAGTTTTCAGTGAGGTTGGTCCCTTATCTGACTGGTTCAGGCTTTGTGCCTGACGGCTCCTGCACGGGCTGGAGGCCTGGATGGGGGCAGCAGCAATCCCGCCTGCAGCATGGGCTGCTTCCACAGGCCCTGCCAGGCCGGAGGGGCTGCTCACCCGGGGGTGTTGGTCCCTCCATCTCCACGTCTGAGGTGACTGTTCTCTAAGTTAGAAAATCTGACGTCCAGAGAGGATCTCTGTGCATGAGTTTTGAGCTAGAGCTGGCAGTGATTTTTGGATGGTGTTTATCCTGCATGGTTCTGCTGAGCCGCTTTGGGAAGCGTGCACTTGTTGAAAACTTTTCTGTTAAATTCTAGATTCTGGAAGACAGAAGAAAGATTTTGCAAATGCAGTTAAAAATATTGATCCTGTTTTTCCTTGCAGAGATAAGGCTGGGTTAGGACTTTAAAGAATGCTTGTCTCTATCAGACCCTGTGCTTGCATAGATGTAATCTTGTTTGCACGTGTTTGGCCTGAAAGCATATCCCAGTTGTCACTACAATGTGTTACTCTGTTACAAGCATGTAATTATTTTAGAACTGAATCTAAGGTTTGCATTGCATTTTAATCAAGGGGATGTGTAAATATTTCCTTCTGGTTGCAGTGTAAATTATGCACAGGCACCCATGCAGATGCTTTTCTTCTTTCTACAACCATTAATCCAAATTGCCTTTAACATGAACAGAAGTTCAACTGAAATCTGTTTTGGAGGGAGATACCTGTTCTGGAAGGGGGAGGACAAAGCTGCAGTGGCAATGCTTTCCTTTGTTTGCTCTCTGGCCAGATTATTTTTATCTTTCATCATTGGATCATGGTGTCAGGGCCATAAAAATTGCCTAGAGTAAGAGCTAATATTCTTATTTTATATAAAGTGATATGTAGGTGTTGAAATTGTGAAGTGATTCTAGTAATACAGATATCTGAAAATTATTTGGTTTTAGTTTGCTCAAAGAATGCTCTATATTTAAATTATTAGACTATTGAAGAAAAAAAAACCCTAGAATTTGTTTTTAAACTGGTATTTGCAATGTGATGACAACACTTCTGAGACAGAGATTGTGATTTATTTGAAGTTTATTGGTCAGTGTGGAAAAATTACTGTGAAAGCATTCTGTGTTTGTCAAGTTAATTTTTTAGGGGTATGTAGCTCAAACTTTGCAAGTTTAAATATTTAGCATTGAGGCTGGAAGCTAATGCACTTCCTATCAAAAGTGTTATAACTGAAATTATAAGCACAGTTCCAGCACTCATATGGGTACTTTTAATTCTGTTTATGTGATTAATTAATACTTGTCATGTTCCAGTGAACTGCAGGATGCTAAAATGAAGACAAAATGTTTTATGTTTCTTGATTTAAGTTGGTTGTTTAAATATATTGGATTAATTGAAGTAAGAAATTACTTGGATATCCTGCAAGCTTAACAATTTAGTTGGTCACATTGTTTTGATCCATTAGTCTTCAGAATATGTTTGTATGTTTGTTAAATTGTTGATGACTTGTTCAGATGTCTGCATGCTTTGACATTTTTTGGAATGATGAAATTGCTGCATATTGAAGTGGGAACACAAAGCTCCTCCAAAGCTTGTCAAATGCAAGTGCAAAGTTAGAAATTGCAGCTGCTTAAAGATTTATGCACACATAGGCTCATCAGAAGTTATGTCAAACGTAAAAATTTAGGGGTGCTTGCTGGTGATTACTTAAAAATAATTCTGAAGATCTTTCTGCAGCTGTAGAGCTCAGCCTCTGACTGGAAGTGCAAGGTGCTACAGTCGCTCGAAGTGGTAATGTGATTGCTTAGCTTCATTTCACCAATTTCGAACTCTCAGGCTAAAACCCTAACACTGTAACGTGAGCCAGCTCTGTGCCCTGACAGTACTGAAGGCTATTAGTGTACAGAGTTATGTCAGTGGGAGTCTAGCCAGTATGTGGAAGGAAATGATTGTTCCCTATTATTTGGCATTTGTTAGACCACATGTGGAATACTTTGTCTGGTTTTGGCCCTCCTATTATAAGAAGGGTATTGAATGAATCCAGTGGTCAGCCAACAAAGATAGTGTGGGAACAGGAGCACATAAGGGAGAGAAGAGGTAAGAGAGCTGGGCTTGTTCAGCTTGTAGAAGAGGTGGTGTGAGGAGGTCTAGTAGCAGATGAGTGGTGGAAGAATGAGAGTTAAGTTGTAAATTGAAGCATGGAGCTTCCAATTCCAAAGGAAGAAGAAAAAATACTGTGAAGGTGATTAAGCACTAGAACTGGTTGCCCAGACATATTGTAAAATCCCCGTTCTTACATGCTCTCAAGAGCATGCTGGATGAAGCCCTGAGCAGCCCAGTCTAAATTCACTGTTGGCTTTGCTTTGAGCAGAACATTGGACAAGGGGTCTGCTGAGGTCCTTTCCAACCTAAAGGATACTGTAATTATATGAAATGTCAGTGATGAGTGCAATGCAGGACACGCTGTAGCTACAGTGCAAGAGCTGTAAGCTGCTGAGAAGAGTTTGGTGCAGAGCTGAGAAAAGTCATTAATGCAAATTTGCAAGTAGAACTTCTCTTCTTGAAGTTTACAGAATGAGAATGTTGTAGTAATCTGAGTGAAATGTCCATATTCAGAATATATTTTGCATTTAATATATAGTCATTTATAAAGTAGCTCTACCTGATTACTGCAAGGTTTTATGGAAACCACCTACAAATTTCACTCCATCCTAAAGAGTCTCCAGATCTTCTGTTCTCTAAAGCAAGGAATGTGTTTTCATTTAAATATCATATGGATGCACATTTGAATTATTTTGGTTTATTTGCATTTGTATCCTTCCTTGATTTCTAGCATGTTTCCACTTTTGGTAACTAACTATCTTTAGTCTTCAAAGAAAGTAGTTCCATGTCCACCTGACTGCTCCTAATGGTGGGCTACTTCACTTTTTTTCCTCACAGATGACTTAAGAGGAATAGTGGGTTTTATTTTTGCCTCTCAAATATTTTTGTTTGTCCTGATAAATCGGTTACTAAAACCCTTTGCTGTCACACTAGTGACTTCATGAGCCAGTTCTTTCAGAATTATCAGGTGAAAGCTGTAATATTTCTTCACTTAACAGCTGATTTTGCTCTTAAAGATTTGCTGCTTCTGTGCACAGTCACAGGTCTGTACCCTAATGTCAATCATGTTTTTTACCACTTATCTGAAGTAGTTTTTTTTATCTGGTAATAAGAAAAAGAAATAGCTCAAAATGTAGGATCACATCCATATTATTCATTACTACCCTAGTTAATTAGCATTGCTGTGTATTTCACTGTTCCCCTTCTATTTAAATGGCTAAAAGAGAGGAGGAGGAAGAAAACCCTGTAGCCTGTTCCACTGCAGATACTTACAACGTGTGGTAATAGGTTCTCTACAGAATAGGAGGTGGTGGGTGGTGGGGAGCAACTATGACAGGAAGAGGACAATACAGGAAAAAAAATAGGAGCGGAAAGGGAGATGAGTTGTTTGGAAGTGGAAAGGAGAAAACTGCTGTTTGACAACCAGTGTTGGTGACTTGAGAGCCTCATTTGTTCACAGGAGGTTTGTAGTCTTAGTGTGTGCATCACTGCGAAACACTGGGACAGAATCATCGTCATTTAGCAGAACAGATGCTGAAGCTCAGTTCTGGAAGTAGCACCACATTGTCCTCCTTGTGAGAATTGAGGAGAACAGTTAAAAAGCTCTTAAAACAGCTGTGTGCTTTGCTGGCTTGGAAGACTATGTGACTATATCAGCACTGTGGTGCTATTTAATCAGCTCTCGACCTTTATTATGTGTATATATAGGATCTACGTTGCTTTTTCATTTGTCGATCTCTCTCAAATTGAGTTTGATAGATTCTAGACTGTGTAATGAAGGTGAAATCTTTTAAGAATGATCATAGAATGGCCTGGGCTGGAAGGGACCTTAGAGATCATGTAATCCAACTTCCCTGTCTTGGGCAGAGACACCTCTCAACTAGATCAGGCAACACCTGGGGACCAAATAAGGATTGAACCCGCAACCTTGGTGTTATCAGCATCACGCTCTACGATCATTACAAAGATTGTTTTTCAAAACGTGCAGAATTACTGCTGGAATGACTAACATCAAAAGTAAATAAACATCACCTTCTGTTTTTTTTGTGTGTTTTTGTTGTTGTTTTTGCATGAAATCCCAGTTTAAATATCAAAAGATTTAATTATAAGGACACAACTTCCTTAGGAGTTGTGGAAGCGAAGGCCATGACTGAGCTGGGTTCCCTCATCTTTTATATTTCCCTTTCATCTCTTTGCTAAGACCATTTATCAGATAGAAGCAACTTGTCTAATTTGTAGTGGCTAATTTTGGCTTTTGTCCAAATAAGGAGAGCTGATCTGAATACCTTTCATGAAAGGAATTGGAGAAAATGGAGTTTTCAGCTTATAAGACCACTTGTAGTTGCACTCCAGAGAATTTTGTTTGTTTGGCTCACTGAAGAAGAGACCCAAACCAGGGAATTTGAGTTGGACTGTATTGTAAAGAATTTAGAGTTTATGGTAGAGAATTAAGTGATTTATATGGATCATGAGATGCTTGCTGATTCCATGGAGAGAGGGGCCAAAACTGAAGCATTCAAAGTACTGAAAAAGAACCCATGACTTTAGGCTGCCAGGGTGGTAATGGCTTGTCACACTAAGGTTTCTGAATAAAATAAAGCTGTTAATAAATGACATGCATGGTAATTCAGTATAGTCTTCTAGTTATACACTTGCCTCTCTTGTACATTAGAGGGGACTGCTGAGCATTAATGGTAACAAGATGCACCTCATATGCATGCTAATGGAATATAACTTTTTATAGGTGCAATTTGTACCTGTCTCTCAGTGGATTCGGGAAGTGGTGCATGAGGAACAGATCATTAAGCACCAATAGCCAAGCTTTGCTAATTAACACATCTCCAGGTGCCAGCTCTCTTGTCCACTGAGAGAGAATGTAAATTATGCTTATTTTCTCCCTCAATCTTTTGGGCTTCTTGAGCAATGTATCTCTTTGACTGGGAGGTAGAGGCTGCAGATTTGTAGTTTTCAATTCTCATGATTAATTGAAGAACATGCATGGTTTATTCAAAAGCAGGGATGCTGCCAAAAAGGATCTAATTGGTTAAATAAATAACCCTAAGCTTTTATTGCTCAAAGCGTTTTTTATTGAATTATTAATGGTATATCGCCCTCCAAATCAGCAGCATATAATGACTGATTTGCCCGAGGCTATTAATATTTTTCCAATCTGTGGTAACTTGCCATGATGAGTTCTTTTGCTAACTTGTAGCTCTCTTTATCTGTTCACTTGGTGAAATGGTGTTGATTGTAAGAAAGCATTGAAAAATAGCGTCCAAATTTCAGCTAGTTTTAGTTTTTGGCTTACTCCTGAAGAGAAGTATGTCATTCTGTTCAGAAGAGTGATTGTGGAGAATGTCTCTGGATAGAGGAAACAAAAAGAAGGAAATGTTTTCTGAGAACTCTTTGGCATAGATGGGATTCAAAAGCAGATAAGCATAATGAATTTATTTAGAACTTTTGCTGTCGAGGAGGAGGAGGAGGAATTGCAGCACTTTGTGATTTCATGGCAATAAGCTGTATTCCCCTATCTGAATAGAGATGTGCACAAAGAAGCACTGCACCACAGCATGGAACAATTCTGAGCAAGTGCTCATATAAAAAAGAAAAGAAAAGAAAAAAAAATAGGTGAAAGGGGCTCTGACCTGTGCAAGGCACTAAAGGTCCTAAAAATTAGGCTTGAATCCTATTTCTTTATATCTATCTATATAGTTCTGGGAAAGACAGCAAATCATCTTTGCTGCAGCAAATAACTGAACCCCTTTCCCTGGAGGTGTTTGAGAGCAGAGGTGGCTGAGTAGTCACTAAGTTGGATAAACGCAGTAGTAGGAGGGAATAAAGGCCTGGGACTTTTCATGGTGGAAAGAAACAGGCTGTGCAGGGCAAGGAGATCTGACTGTGGTTTGGAAGATCACAATATGGGAAGTAAAGAACTGTTATTTGCTAATTTCTACAGTACAAAAGCTCAGAGAAACTTGAAAACTGACGGAGCTCCAAAGCGTGGTGAACTCTGCTACTTCCTGCAGCAGTAACTGCCAGGAGACAAAGTCTCAAACAAGATCGCAAGAGGTTTGTCCGTCATGGACGACAAGTTCATAAACAGATATTAAAAATACTGTTCTCCAACATCTCTAGTTCGTGAGCTTTGGATTCTGGAGGAATAGGAAGGAATAGGTTATAGAAACTGGCCAAGCTTGTGGTATTTTCTAAATGCTTCTCACTGCCTGACGTTGTGGGGCGTTTGCTAACTTCTGAAAGTTAGCAGTATTGACATGTGGAGCACTTCTGCATTTAACAATTTAAGTATTTAACTAAATCCCTCTTCCTTAACCCATCAGTGCAAAGGGAACACCAAGTACCCTCAGCTGCTGCCCATTGAAAATTTTTTATACCGTCATAGCTCCTAACCTGAATTCAGAATTGTCTTTGAACAGAAAGAAGGTAGCAGCGCTTCTGCATTTGATAGTTGATAGTCTTCTGGCTTTCAGAGCAGCCTCTTGGGGTCACTGGAGAAGTGGATATATCATAGAACAGCCTTGAGGATGTGCAGACAGAAGATACCCAGAGGCTGTGGGGTGTGGCTGGTGAGGAGAAAATGTCACTTTGTCACTTTGTCGCTTTCTCTCCTTCTGCCTTTATATCACAGAATCATAGAATATTTGGGGTTGGAAGGGACCTCTAGAGATCATCTAATCCAAGCCCTCTGCCAGAGCAGGATCCCCTAGGGCAGCCACACAGGAACGCGTCCAGGCGGGGTTTGAAAGTCTCCAGAGAAGGAGACTCCACAACCTCTCTGGTCAGCCTATGCCAGTGTTCTGTCACCCTCACAGGAAACAATTTTTTCCTTATGTTGGGGTGGAACTTCCTATGTTCTAGCTTAAACCCATTAGTTCTTGTTCTATTGCTGGGCATCACTGAGAAGAGATTGTCCCCTTCCCCTTGACACCTACTCCTCAGATATTTATATGTGTTAATAAAAGATCCCCTCTCAGCCGTCTCCTTTCAAGGCTAAATAGCCCCAGTTCTCTCAGTCTCTCTTCATAGGAGAGATGTTCAAGTCCCTTAATCTTCCTCGTAGCTCTCCGTTGGACTCTCCAGTAGGTCAATGTCTCTATATGTGTAATACTGTGATAATACTGTTGTACTCAGAAGGTGTTGGAGGCTGCAGAAATACTTTTGAGATTAAAGAAATACCAGTACATTATTTTTTTTAATTCCTATGTCAATTTTTTTACATTTGCACTTCTTATGCAGTCCTTATAAACTGATGTTTATTCTTTTTCCTATTCCACCTTGCTAAGTGAAAGACTCAAGGGAAAAAAAAAAAAAAAGAGGTGACTGCCCTGCCCATTTATTATACTCAGAAATGATAGTTAGATGTGTGGAGGGAAAACCAAGACTGCACTCTAATATTAATTGCTTTTTAATACTAATAGTAGGCATTTACTTATAATAAGAACAAGGTAGCATTTTTTAGAAATAAATGTACTTTAAAACACTTAACTTTTTTAACTCTTTTAATAAAATGCTGGTACAAGTCCATGATATATTAAGAATCAAGTCTGTTTTCCACACAGAGATCTTGTCAGTTGTAAAATATACATTTTTTTTTTCAATGTAATGAAGGGAATTATTTATTTCCTTGGCTTTTATGAGAATAGCTACCTTTTGTACAAGACTTTTATGAAGTTCACATTCAGAAGACAATCTAACCGGAAACATATCACTGCGTGAGAGCTAGTGCAATATTGTTTCAATCAGAAGTGAGATTGGTGACCTGATCCACCTTTTGCATTTTTAGTTTCTGTAAGACTTATTATGGCAGTATGATGTGGTTTTGTCAGTGGGAGAAAGGTCAAAGAAAGATAAAAAAGTGTGTCCAGGAGAAGGGGTAAAGGTAGAATTTGTTGTAGGGATTTCTTTAGTATTTTTTGATGCTAATAGGTCTTTGTTCGATACATTCTTTTGGTTCTTACTTCATAGAATTAGAGCATCATAGAATCATGAATGAAACAAGTCTTCTTTCTCTATGAAGTAAAGGTAGACAAATGAGCTAGCTACAAATCTGTGGTCTTTGCACAGTCAATTTTCTTGTATTATGGGATTTAAAACCTTAACATCTTGTAAAGAAACATACTGAATAAAACTGTTTAAATTAATGATTTTGGCTTGTGAGTCTGGAAGACCACATTGTCGTGACAGCTGAGTTGCTGAATGATCTGTCTGTGGCTTCTGAAATGAGCCCCCTAGAATACAATGTTCAGCTGTTTTAAGCTCTTGCAGTAGACATTGGTTTTAACTTTAAGATTTTGGCCATTACAAGCTGCATCCACCCATGACAGTAATTTCCAGTTCCTTGTAATCAAGAATTTGCGTTTCCTGCAATTCCGCTCAAAGATGTTTTCATCACGATATTGAAGGTGAGAAGAAATCTTCAAACAGAAATGCAGTGATATGGTTATATCTGTGATCCTTTTCTTTGAAAGCCAAATCCTGGTAGTCTGTATATAGAAAAATCACCTGAACTTTCTGCAGAACAGACTTTCTCTTTATCATGAGGAAATGGATTGTGGAGGGACAGGTGTGTACACCCAGTTTTAGATTGCTATGCTTCTACATCAAGGCTATTGACTGAGGAAACATTTTCCTCCTGAAGAGCAACAAAATATTCAGCGTTTGTACTAAGTTCTGGCCAGCTGGCACCTAGAATAGAAAAAAAAAACCCAAGCAAACAAAAACCAAACTTTGTTGCAGTGTAGCCCTTTGAGAGAAGATAGTGAGACTTTTAAAAAAAATAAAAGAATGAAATAATTGGCATGGTGAGTTAGACATACCAGCAATCCTAGTGAAACTTGTGAATGTAGAAGCCTCAGATTCGAATAAGTGAAAATGGCATGCTGCCTGTTCATATTTGCCCAGTAAACTTCATCATGTTCCATAATCTTTGTAGGTGGATACGCAGCTAATGGTGATTTAAATCTCCATTTTGTGTAACATTTGGGTTTATGTTTTTGGGAAGGATCCTAAAAAATATACTTATCATCAGACTAAAAGGTGGTTGTGTAGATTTTATTATATTAAATATATTTTTACTTCATGGTGTTTATTGTCTACTATTAAACATATAGCAGTTTTTAAAATGTGGGGGTTTTGTTTTGTTTGGTTGTTGGTTGTGTTTTTTTTTTTTTTTTTCTACAGCTGCTGCTACAAGGCAGTCCAGGTAGGAGGACTTTAGTGCGTATTTTGTAATGCGATTTGTCATTTTTTTTTTTTTCCTCATGAAATGGGAATAAAAATCTTCTTATCTTGTGCCCATCCTCCTCCTCCCAATCACATTTATACTATTGACCTGCCCTTTAAAGAGCAATTCTTGAGTGCTTGGCAGCTGTTTGTTTCCACCTGTGTGAAATGGCAGTAATGAGAGAATCTGCCTTGTGTTCCCTGTTTGTATGGGTTTATGTGAGGGTAGGCACAGCGCTTCTCCACTCACTGTCTTACTGACTCTGTATCAAAGAGTCTGCCACATAAGTTTTTAATATTTCGTTCTCAGTTTGCAGGAAATTATGAAGGAAATTCATATCAGGCCCACAGCTGGAGTTTGTCTGTGGTTGCTGCTTAAGTCAAGGGCCTCTCTGCTTACCTGGAAGGTTTGGTTTTTAACTTTTCTCCTCAAACATCCTTAACAGCTGGTGCTACTGAGGACCCCATAAGAGACACCATAGACAGTGGTTGTACGTGACAAGGATAATCGTGTCGATTATAACTGTATGTGAATTTTTCTCTTGGGCTTTAACAAAAGCAAGCCATATCTCACTGTTAATCTTTCCTTCTGATTTACTCTTGTTAGTTCTGTTTTTTTTTGTTTTTGTTCTGTACATGTACACACTCTCTTCTTACCAGGGAGCTGTTGACCAGCCAAGTTGCAAGCTGAGCGTACTGAATGCAAAACAAATCTCTTAACTTGGTTCAGTGATGTGCAAATGCCTTCACTGTTATTCTGCTGGACCCAAACTATCTGTAAGTAGAACTGTTTGTTGTGTTAGCAAGGTGCTTTCTAGTGCTCTGAACCCTTGGAGAA
This sequence comes from Apaloderma vittatum, assembly GCF_000703405.1. Taxonomy (NCBI): domain Eukaryota; kingdom Metazoa; phylum Chordata; class Aves; order Trogoniformes; family Trogonidae; genus Apaloderma; species Apaloderma vittatum. The sequence goes on along the minus strand of NW_009722065.1, from coordinate 56,370 downwards.
ATTGATTGGATTGGCTCCAGTGCCAGAGAAGTACTGATTTTTTTTTTTTTGAGATTGTTTGGATCTTTGCTGTAAAGACCTCCAAGAACTTGTGTATTTATGAGTACTGGGAAATGTGAAAGAAGAACCAGAAGATTACAGATTCCTTCCAGTTAAGAGCTAAAATCTGTTTTGAAACTTCAAATACTGGCTAGGATTAAGGGACTTAAAAAAAAAAAAAAAAGGCAAAACAAAACCAAGCTATAATTTCTCCATAAACTCCTAAATCCAATTTACTTGTCAAATTCTACTGTGGCCAAAACCGTATGAGGTTTTTAGTCTCTGCTATTTCAGTACTGGCAGAAATTCAAATGTTAGCATATGTTGTCAGTCCTTGCTTGAACTGTGACCCTACCAAGGCACTGCATTCCTGTTTACTGCGTCAAACATTGTGCATTCCTGTGAGTTGCTGGTCTGGCTATACAAAATATAAAAGCAAAACTGTTGCTTATAATTGCCCTAATTCTTTTTATGTAGAAGGAAATGGCTGTTTTGAAGAAATCCATTTGGTGGTACTTTTTTTACTTTTATTTTTTGCTTGCTTTTTTCTCCTCCAGTGGTATGTTTGCATGCTTTGTTTGGTGGATAACTGCGTCTCAGAATGCAAAAAGTTAATTGTTTGAAAAGATGAATTTTTATATTAAATAGTCGTCTGACTAACTTTTTGTAATTCACTTCATTATTATTGACAAATTCCAGCTATTACCCAGTTTACTTTTTTTTTTTTTAAAGTACAAAAAAGGGTTTGGAAACTTTTATTTTAACCTTGTTTTGGATGGAATGAGCAGCCGGCTCCTTTGGTAGAGATGTATTTTGGATATTCTGAGACTGACTTCAGTCAGGAACGAGTACACAGCTGAATGCACTTTGGGCCTAATACAGGGTATTGTTAGTACATCATTAATGCTTTGACAGTTTCCCAAATTTATCAGCTGGAAATCATGAGACAAATGGAGGTGGTTTATTACTACTGTGTGATAATTGCTTTTTACATCTGTGCTTCTTACTTCCCAGCTTCAACATTATGTGGTTGGTATTTTGTACAGGCATCTTTTGGGTTGGACTTGTCTCTTTCTCAGTGGTATGCAATAAATCTGCTACTTCCCTCAATTTTTTTCTGAAATACCTATTTGGAAGAGAGATGTTTGTTCTGATAATGAGGGGATAATAAAGTAGAGTCCAATTACAGGGATTTGTAACTTGTATGTTTGAGGCTAATTACATGGTGGTTTTGTGGCAGTAGACCAGCTGACTCAAGGGGAATAATGCTGGAAAACTGATTATCATAAAACCAAGGAGTTTAATAAAGAATTGCAGAAGATAAGAAACAATGCATCCAATGTAGTCTCTCATCCTTCGATTTTGTTTTATCTTTGCTTTTCAATGCAAAGTCAGGAGCGATAAATTCTGTTTACAGTGGATCTCTGAGGAGCTCAAACCAACTACATCATTCTTTCATGTGTATAAGAGCTTTCTCTCTTCTAAACTAAAAGGGGACAAAGTATTGGACTCAGAAGAGTATCATCTTGTCTATTGCATGCATCTGTGTGTGTAGGCATATATATATATATGATGGTTGAACCACAGTGATGTCAGTTATGCTGTGTTTATCTAGAGGCTGCTGTGATGTTTTAGAAGTTCAAATTGCTGGAGGAGCCGGGGATGTGAGATGATGGAAATTTTATGACTCTGGAGAGTTAGAACTTAAGCAAAACAAAATGGAGCCTGTTAGATTTCTATAGCAGTTGCTATCTGTTAAACATACAAAGCTGGATAAAAATAAAACTAAGGGATTTATGGTTTTATTGAGCTCTTATTTAAAAGAAAAAAAAAAGTAAAGGAAACAGGATGCTGGTAAAAAGAAGATACAGTGAAATAACCAAGATAGTCACGTTTGAATAATTTTTGTGTAAGTCTGGAAGAATAACTCTAGATAAAACTCATGCAAAACCTGTTAAAATTATTGCACATATATTACAGATCAATATTAATTATAAATATATACTAGTTCCCAGGTTAGTTTCTGTAAGATTTAAAGGACAACTTGGATTGCCTGAGATAAATTTCTGCCATTATGGTAGATGCCAAATCCTGGAGTGTTTTGGTGAAGTACAGAATAAGAAAAAAAAACCACTGGCCCTTGAAAAAGGAAATGTGCGTTTGTTTTGTTATTGTGGGAAATCAGGATATGAATGTCACTGAGTTGCTGTATCCATATCACTGGAAATGCAGGTCATAGGGGATGATGGGCTATGTGAGGAATAACTAATCTTGTCTTTCCCATAATCTGTGGGAATCTGTGTGCATTTGGAGGTAGACTTTTGTGAGGCTGGTTCTTTCTTATTTTATTACTTGCATCACGGGGGTACAGGTTTCTAAAACCTGGCGTTTTCTGTGTCAATATGGTATTGAAGACTTAAATGTGTGTTCTGAAGACGTCTGTACTCTTTCACAGCTCTTTCCTTTTCTCCAGACTTTGTACTGAAGTCCCCTAATATTGGGTTAGTAGAACTGAAATTACGGAATGCTTTGGCTGGCCAGAAGTGGTATTATCGGCCCCATGCTGTTATGGATATTTAATGAGGAATATAGTAATGGTTGATAACACTAAAGTTAATGCTCTGCGTTTTATAAGCATTAAGTAAACATTCAGTGCTTAGTGCTAAATGATAGGAAAGATAGTGAAACTTTGTATTTAAGAAAAAAAATTCTGAATGGGGAGAAGATTTCTGAGGGTACCCTTTTGATTGCATGATGATAATGAATGCTAAACACCTAGATTCTTACTTTACTTTTTGCTCAATTTTCTTCAGCATATTTTATTTTTTAAATCTGCATGTAAGGAATGGAGAGTACAATGTATTTGACCTGAGTTTGTTATAGAAGATACTTTGTGTTAGAAATTAATGGATGCTGATCTGTTTTCATGAAACCCAATACTGTGGGAATGTATGCGCCTCTGGAGAGAGATTTTTTATTTTTTTTTTAAATGGAAATAGAAATAAATTTACTTTTCTTACTACATTCATCTCAGCAAGTTTGTGTTTTCTGTAATTATATAAATTGTAAGGTATTACTAAATTTGGCTCTGTGCCTTGTAAAAACATGCCTGTTCCTGTTTTTCATAATGCAAGCCAAGATGGGCAGTTTAGTAGGCAATCTCTAAGCTGGCGGAATGCCACCCTCATAGAGAAATGCACATTGGATGCCTAAATGTTGAGCAGAACACTTCTCTTTTTATTGAAACTGGGTAAATTCAATGCCTAGGAAATGCAAGTTAGAGATAACAGAGTAATACCTTCTTCAGGTAGCCATCACGCTGAAAATTCTGCTGTGTTAATGTGCAGAGGAACAGTCTTGATTTGGTATTTGTTTTTACCTGCTGTACACTTATAGTAGCTCAACCATCTGTGACTTTTCATGCTAGATGGTAACACTCTGTCTTGGAAGACACACAGGGAATTTGTGTAGCTGTATCTTAGCTTAAAAAGTGGTAAGTCATGAAGTTCCTGTTTTAAAAAGAAAAATTAAATTGAAACTGGAAATGTCGTGAACTGTATTCTCTTACTGTAAGAACAACATATAAACATATTTTGAGTCATTTAAAGGCAGAGACAAACATTTTAATATGTTGAAATGTTTTATTTTATTTTTAGATGGTTTTGACTGTTTTTTTTGTAATCTTAAGTGTTAGGTTTTTTTATGTGAATGTTTTGAATATGTAACACATATGCAGTAAGAGATTAGAGATTAGTTTATATAGGAAAAAACATTAGAGAAGCAGAGTTAAGAGAGATGCTAGTGAAGACAAGTGATAAACAAGGAAGACTTTTACATTGCTACGCGCTTCTTAAGGAGAAAGATCTAGAGGAAGGAAATATGAGATTCCTAGGTTCCTGCTGTAGCAAAAATAAAAATGTGTCTCACTTCTTGGAGATATTGGGCTGTATTTTTATGTAAAAAAGTATTTCTTGAAGACAGGGTTATAAATTGTAAAGCCTCCTAGTATTGTTTTCCTTTCTTTCCTTTTGAGTACACAGAAGAATTGTGTTCTGTGGCCTTTGGGTTTCGAAGAGGTCATCTTGTCAGATATATCACTTATTTCTGAACTATAACTGGCTGTAATTGGATAAGCCTATTGTACTGATCACAGTGACTCCAGTTCTCTAGGATGACCCCTTGTTTTCCTAATATTAATCAGCTACATGAAATAGAATATTTTACTGAGCATATTAAAATCAAAAAGATGACTGAAATGCATAGCACTGAATAGAGAGATGAGTTTTTTGTGATGTTTTAGAATGATGTTCACTGGTATATGGATTAAGTTGTCTCTCTTTAATGAGTACTTAATTAATATGGATCTATTTCATCTTCATTGTTGAGATTATCTTTAATCATTGTGGTATAATAACAGTAGCATAAATAGGACATAGTAAGACTTGTTTCTTGCTTAAAGGAATTTTTGACTTAAATTGAAAATAAAATGATATTATTTATATGAAGAATTTTAGTAAACATCTACATCTCCTATAATTTGTTGATGTTTTTTCTTTTTTAAGGATTTAGAATAACTTACTAGGAATCTTAATGCAGGTGGCTAGGCTCTGGCAAGTGTATAAAGCTATGATACTTCTTTTTATCCTGTAATTTTATTGTTGTGTTTTCTTGCCATATGCAAATTAAGCTTTAGTCAGTTAATACAGCTTTTCATCCACAATCCGGCAAGGTATTTATGGTGTTCTACGTTTATGAAAATTGAATCTTTTTATCTTCGATGACTGTAGCTCTTTAAAGATAATATCCTTTAACATAAACAAAGCTAATAGATTGCATTTCTTCTCCAATGTTTCCTGGGTTTCACACTTGTGCTGGTAGCTGAGGTTAGGCTGCTGTTTCCCTGTGGCTTCCCTTCTGACGTATATTGCTTACTTTGGGTCGCTTACATATATTGGATTGCTTAACTCATGCTCCATTGCTTTAAAATATATCCATGTAAAATTATTTATTTTCTATATGGGTATGCTCAGTATAAATATTGTATGCAGACTTCTGTGGAGGGTATTTTCTTATTGAATATTATCTTTTGAAAAAGTATTTACCATACAAAGTGGTCTCTGACTGTCATGTTTGTACCCTGAAGTGGAGGACAAAGGAGAGATGTCTAATAATGAAAGGCTGTAATCAGAACTGTTCTGTTAACTACTGAGGAAACCTGGAACAAGGCAAAGTGTTTCCACCTTAAAACAAAACAATGAATGATGAATAGAAAGGAGTACCCAGGAACAGTGAAACAAGTCTGTCTTGTGTTGTAAACAACTGTGCTTGGCCTGGGTTTTCTTTAAAGCATCAGCAAATTAATGTAGGTATGGTTAGGAAGGGGTTTGCAGATGCTGACATGCAGCTTCTCTTAAGCGGGATTGAGTGGGAGGAAGATCTGATGATAAATTTGCAGCAGTGTCTGGTTGCAAAGGCACGTTGGAGGTAAAATTGGCAGTTGGTTTGAGAAGAAGAGAAAATATTCCATGTAAGGGCATTGAAAGACTTATTTATTATGTGTTTTCTTTTAAGCATGGATGAAACCTTCAGAAAGGGGGTGGAAATGGTGTCTTAGTATAAAAAGATGTGCAAGGAGAATGCTTGTTTACAGCCAGTATCTAGATGGGTAAGACCAGACCACAGATGTCTTTCACCGTTGGTGAGGGATGTTCCAGTAACTGCCCTGTTTGTGGGAAGCTTTGTTGCACATTATTCTCAGCTGTGGTGGGAGGTAGTGGAGATAGCAGGGGAAAAGATGCTTTAGAAAAATGGGTGCCGAGGTAAGAAGTTACTTGCAACTACGTTCTGAAAGAGGAACATCCTTATCCCTTAAAAAACCCACCAAAATCTACAGAAGACTTTTATGATGTAAAAAAAAATCTAGTGCTTTTAGACAACTATGCCTTCAGGAATTACAGACATCTAGGAAACTGGTTTCTCAGGGAATTTTCCCAAGAGGTAAAATGCTGATAATTTTACAAAGCATCTCTGGGTAAACTTTGCAGTGTTTTCAGTGTGGATTCAACTAAAGGCTTTTATAATTTGCAGATATTCATATTTATGCACCTTTTTCACATTGCTTTCAAAAATCTTTGCTATTACTGTATGCCAGCGAAAAATAGTCAAAGTGGGAAACTGTTGATATAGTCTGTGTGAAGAAAAAGGCAAAATTCTTTAAACTGATGTTTTCTTGGAATAAAAATTTAGTGTGGTATAAGCTTGTGTGCCTTTGTTTTTACAGCTGGGTCAGTTTAAACTTGTTTCTGGCCTTGGGTTCCCTTCTTCCCTTTAATCTTTTTGTACCTCAGAGCTCGCTCAGCTCATGTGAAGTCTGGCACAGAGAAGGATGGGACTGGCAGTGTTTGGACATGTGTTCTGAGTATTACTAGATGTCCCAGCTGTCCCCAGTTGTTCTTAATATACTTAGGAGATGAGCTCCGGTACTTTTTGCTGTTTTGCTTTTGGGTTTGGGATGGTTTTCTGTGGTTTTTTTTTTTGTTTGTTTGTTTTTGTTTTTTTCCTGGTTTATTTTTCAAGAGGAAGGAAGTTTGGGTTAGCTTCAAGTACCCTTTGTGTTGATCTCCCTCCATCTGGTGAAGTACTGGATGAGTGTGGCCAGTGCTTAGAGAAAGTTTCAAACTAGTAAGCAGTTGCTATTTCCAGCCATTTTTCTGGAGACTTTAGCTTTTTCGAAATCCAAATTGAAAAGCTTGTATTTGTGTCAGGAAAAGAGCAGCTTCTTCTACGGCTTCTAAATAAAATGCTGAGAGCTGCAACTGATTTGACGTAAGGGTTCCTGAAGTACAACAAGGGTTATTTTAAATAGTGACTGAGTGTAAGCAATGCATTTCAGGCACATCAGAGGTGAAGAAGCTGTCCTGTCATCACATATCCAGCAGCCGAGAGAGGTGCAACTGTTGCTCAGGTCTTCTGTAAGAGTATGAAAGTCATTGCTGGGGATTTTCCCTGTGGTTCAGAAGGCATTTTTGCACTGCCTTTGCAGTCTGAGAACTACTAGCTGGAGAAGTAATGTAGATCAAACGCAGAGTGCGCAGTGGTCCTTGTCATTAGGTCATTGGTTTTTGATGGTTTTGGTGGAACAGCTGCTTTTTGTAATCAGATCTCAGTAAAGTGTGATTTGTGACTGGCGCACTGGGAATGGATCGGTTTATAAACATCTTGATGGCGATGTGGTTAATCCCATGGGCTGATTCCTAATGCTTTATCATTCTGACAGGCTTAGTTTTGGTTTTTTGGATGGGGATGTTTTTGTGCTTGGCGCAGAGATTGTGACCCTTTCTGTGCCTCTTTTTTTGCGATATTTCCTTTTTGCAATTAACAGAAAGCGTTAACTGTTCTGGCTAACACCTCGAACACCACCCCTTTCTTTTGGTTATTGTTTCTATTGCCCTCCCATTCTTTTCTTCAGCTTCCAGATTGTTCTGAATTATGGCTGCTGCTTTCATATTTTTCTACTTTTCTCTGAAGATATGCTGCTTATGAATGGCAGTGTAGGTAGGCAGTGTAGGATCCTTAGTATTCAGTTCTGCACGAGGAAGGAAATTAAGCTTGCCTAGCCCAGGAGCAGAAGCTTTAGTGAAGGTAGTTTCCCTGTGGGGTGACTTTGTGTCTTGATTCAAAATGCTTCTGAGATTCTTCAGTGTCGTGATTTGTATCCTAGGCCAGATTGAAGAAGTATCTCTGGATGCTGCTGTGCTAGGAGCTGAAATGACGATGCAGTGTGTGGATGCCTGAATTTTAGAAAACTAAGGGTCTCTAAAACTCAGCCTTGGGACTCTTGCTGCTGTTTGTTATTTTAGTGTCCACTACAACTTTTTGTTCTTAAAAGAAACAAATTTGTTAGTGTGAATTCTGAACTGATTTTATGTGATGCTCATAACTAGGGTTGAAAGAGTTCTTGCCATTTTCTAGTAGCTGATTTTCCCCCCTGTTTTATGATAAAGTATTTTAAAACTTTTATATAAGGGTTTGGATTATTATAAGTGATTCTACCATCACTCTATTTTATATACATATATGTGTGTATATATGTATGTTAGAATACTTGAATTTTAAGTGTGATGGGAGATGATGTTAGATACAGTATCTGCATAGTTCTTTCTCTGTTTCAGTGCCATTTACCTGTTCAAAACACATAATAAAACAAAACTAGAAGGTCGCCTCTTGTGTTTTTGATTGGTGGTGGGTTTTCTTCTGCTTTCTTTTGCTTATATATTCCTTGGTATTAAAACTGACACTCTAGAAAATGGGAAGACGGTACAAGAAAAAGATATTCCAGCATCCATAGAAATAACTATAATATTGTCTCCTTTTGTATCTGGAAGTGACCAAGTTTTCTTAGGTCTTCAGTGACAGTTTAGTAAAAATAAATGCTGGCTGGTCTTAAGGGATGATTTTCATTGTGTTGCGGCTTTCTGTTATATTTTAAACATATTCTTCCTTTTGGTTCAATTTAATAATCCATAGTAATCTGTGGTACTCAGAGCTGTTTTGCAGGACTAAGTTATGGGATTATTTAACAAAAAAATCATGAGGTAACTCAAAGATTGTCATCTGCAGGATGAGGTACTAGCATTTTAAATAAGTTTTTGGGCTGAACATCTGTTGGAGAAAACTCTTTGCCTTCGAAAATGTAGCAGATGATAGGTTTAAGAAGAATTTCAGAAGAGTTGCCATGATATTTGAACCAACCTTATTATTCAGAAAAGGACTGAGAACCACAGGGGACAACTTACCTTTGTTTCTGTTGCTCTTTGATGTGAGAGCTTAAGGTGTGATGATCCAAGGTAAGTAATGAAGAATTACATTGTAAAATTAGATCATTAAAAGAGTGCAATAAAATACTGACAAACATTTTATGAGTGAGTCATGAATCTAGTTTTTGCTAGAATAATTCTGTTTGGGAGGTGGTTTATTGGGAGTGATGATGTCTTAGACTTCAGAGATGCTGATTTGCTACTTTTATCATACATGTGAAGTTCAAAAAGTCTAAAACCTGTAATATATTTCTAAAAAGAATGATTCCTGCAGTGTGACTTTGAGCATAAGTATTAGATCTTGGAAGAATTCTGGAACTCCATTTTGAAGAGTAGGGAAGGAATTGAAATGAAGTAACTTATCTGGGTAGAGCAAGTTGTCAAAATCCATCCAAAGCAATTCTTACACAACAGATAGTTCTCCCTGTTCTTTATCTCAAGTCCCATTTGTTTCAGAGGGCCTTGTTGTGATTTGTAGTGTATAAATAGAGCCGTTTTGTGAAACAGATGGTTTAAATATAGGACTATCTGAGAAGAAAGATGGAGCAGATGAATACTTTTCTTCTGTATGATGAAATTATTAAAAATGTTTGGTTCATTAAAATTCCACTTTTCTTACTACCTCTCCCAGTATTTGAAGGGTGAGTTTCATGTGCTGCACAGGACCAACTGTCTTGCTTTCTGATTGTCAGTATTTCTTATGAGATGGAGTACTGGCTTCCTCATTAGTCCTTTGGGAGTAATTATAGGTATTGAAAGGCTGAAGCTGGTGTTGAACGAATTCCAGTCTTGTTTGTTTGGTGTTTTGTGAAGACCAGTGGGAATGCTTCTAATGACCAGAATGGAATTTTTACCATGGTTGCTACTCTCCAACTCTCCTTGTTCCTTTGCCATTGAGGGGACAGCTCTGGCATCCGTAACCAATTTTTTGTTTCTTGTAAGGAGGTAGACCGCAAATCGGAAGTAGAGTGTCTGTAGGAATAAATTGAATGAAAACAAAGACAATTCCCCTTGGGTATACTGGTGCAAATGAAGGTGATGTTCCTTCTGAGGCAATTTCTGTAGAGTACATTCTAAAGAAGGGATGGGAGACTTATGTTGTTGTTCTGACTTTTTCCATTTTTTCCTTTCTTTGAATCGTTGACACAGGGGCTAGTAGAAGAATATTAATAAAGCTCTGACATATCTGTTTGATGGAAAATGTGTTAAGGCAGAATGGGAGAAGATCCCTGAGGAAATAGACTGTGTCTCTGTGCAGTGTGTAACATACATAGTTAGTAGCACTAGGTGAGCAACTAACTTTGTCTTTTTTATACAAGTTTCCCCAGAAGATTTCCACTATGCACTTTGGGGAGTCATAACAGAGGTGCTGTTAAGCAAGACTAACTGCTTTTATTGACTTTGCATCACATTGTGCAGATCAGATGCCTGGAAACGAGCCTGTTAATTTTACTGTACTGCTGTCAAAAGACTTTGATATTTCTAAACGTGTCACTCGGTAGGCTACAGAGAAAGTACTGTGATGACTGTAACTTTCTTCTTTAGCTTTCACTTAATAACTTTAGCTTTTATTGAGAAAGCTGATTTTAATTTACAAACTGCAAGCAAATCTCTGAACCTGAAAAAACAGATATCTTAAATCCCAGTGATATATCCTCTGTTAGAAATTGTAGTAAGTTCTACCATATTTTTATAAAAAAAAGCAAACCATAGTGCACGTGGCCTACCTATCAAATTTTTAAGTAACCAGTTGCCTGTAATGACTTTCATAATTTACGGGTGTTTAAAGCAGGAAACAGCAAATCAGACTGTCCCTTGTCGCAATTTTCAGCATATAAGAATGTGTGAACATGAGCAATATACTCAGTGCCGAGTTTGTTAACCTACCATTTGATAACTTGCCCTATTCTTTCCACTTCAGTATTAGTTTTGATTTCCTTCAGTTATTGAATTGGTATTTTCTCTCTTTCCTCCTCTACCTTAATGCTTGCTTCTCCAATGAGATGTGCTTTCACAGGCTGTGCAGTACTTTCCCATTCCTGTTATACATGAAAATGAGGTGTTTTCTTCACTACTCAGTATAAAAGAAGACTCAGTATAAAAGAATACTCTGTAAAAAAGGAAGGCAGCCTGTATACCTAGAACCAGTGTATCAAGAAGGGTTTATCACTGTCTTTCATTGGTGGTACTTTTCTCAGCTGCTACTTACAGGATAGGAGGCTAAGGAGTTACTGAGGCACAGGAGTACGACTTCTGCTTTCTTTTGTTCCTATAAGCTCCATTCTAACTGCTCTGAGATATATCACTGGCCTGCCATAACAAGTTATGCATAATAAAGTAAAAAGAGTGCTCGTATTTATTTTCCCTGCTCTGTTTGGTCTCTGCCTTCAGAACTGCCCAACTCTGTGTCCCGAACCGTGCTGACTGCCTGATGATCTCTTTACTCTACCTGCCTTGAGACCTTAAGCACAAAGAACAAGGCCTGTAGGTCTTCTAGGGAAGAACACATTCCAGCAAGAGAATAGAGAAACCTCTTTCCCCCAGTAATTTTCGCTAGTATACAAAAGAGTGTGAAAGATCTCTTTTTTGGGAGTGGGTAGAGAAAATTTTCTTCAAAATGTTGCTGAACCATGTCCTGAGGAGGATTTTTCGGAGAATGAAGAGGGACTGTGACATAGGTTAAAGTAGTATAAAGAAGAACATTTTTATGAATTCAGAGCCCGATTTTGAGCACCTGTGGGTGTAGGGGGGTATATTTGGTCTCTCAAAGACCATATTCTCTGGATGCAACACATTTAAGACTGTGACTTGAATCTTGACTCTAGTGTATCACTAGAGGGACTGTCTGAAGATAACTCATTAGAAATGTGTGGACACAAGCAAAGGCAAGAGACATCTTTTGACTTGGTGTTTTGTGGGGTTTATTTTTGCATCTTTTCCACTTCATTTTGACTGGCAGTGTAGACTAACAGTAGCAGATAAACTGGCTTTGGTTTCTTTTCCACCACCGAGAAAGGAGTGGGGCAATAAGAAAATAAAAACGAAGCAGGGCAAAAAAGAAAAGCCAACACAAATCTTGTTTTTATTTTTATTTTAATAGTTTGATTTTGGAGAAGAAAGGATTTTTCTATTAACAACATAGTATAATCCCAAGACTAGTTCAAGCAATTGCATCATTTCAGGTTGATTAAGACAGGAGAAACAGACTTCTACAGTGTCTGGTGAAAACCTTTGCTAAGAGTCCTGCTAGGATGCTAAGGCTTCCAGTAAGTCAAGGTTGCGTATTTATAAGTAAATTCCCTTTTTGGTTAAATTCTTTTGTTATTCTTTAAAGGAAGGAGAAGTTTGAGTTAGAATTCTGTTTAATCGGAGTGCTTGCCATTGCTCCGAAATTCCTAATGAAGAGAACTGGGGGAACCTGCTGGATGTGCAGAATGCTGTGCACTTGTGGACAGGCACTGACTGCCTGGTGTCTTGAAGGCAGAACAGAGAGCACCGGTCATAACCGTGTGGAGGTGGAGGTGCCAGGCACAAAGAGGGACAGACAAAATCCTGTGTTGTGGAAAGAGGAATTAGATATTTCTCTTAATCTGGTAATGGGTAATTCAAAAGGGTCTTTGTAGCTAATCAGATTAATGGATGAGAGAATAAGAATGTTTCCTTAGGAGAAGGTTGTAGGGGAACTGTGAAATGTATCCCTCAAGTTTGTTGTCCAAATTATAAAAAAAAACCCTAAACCTTTCAGACACCTGGCAAACTACCCAAAACTAAATTGTTCGTAATATATTCCTTATCTTTGTGAAGGTAGTGGCCTCACCATGAAATCTTTTTCTTGAGAGAATCAAAGAAAGAAAAAGCAATAAAGAAAAAAGAAGCTCAAAATGTTCTGAAAATGCAGCTGCATACGATCTGGAGCTATGTGCCATGTTTATATGCGCATTTAGTGCACAGCATAAATAAAACAGAAATTTCAAGCGATCTGGAAGTTTAAATGTGCTCTCACATTTCCTGGTGCTTTCACATTTTTGTTCAGTTTCATCTTATTTGTGATAGTGATTGTAAAATACTGCAATTATTTTCAAAATTATATGTATTTTTTTACCCTATTACTTTAATGTTATTCTGTTTAAATCACATTTTAACATTGTTTTTATCTAGACCACCCTTCTGTGTGGTCTAATTTTCATTAACACTCTCTATGTATCAATACTGCCTCCAGCACATTGTAATGTGTAATCCAAATGAATTTGTTTTGAAAAAAATCAGACCTTGGGGTAGCAAGTTAGAGAGTAAGTTAAGATGTGGGATGGGTAAAAGCACTGGCAAGTGCAGCGTGGGCACCAAGGGCATATATTTAGTCAGCGGTAGAGTTTGAACCTTATCTTAGACAAAGCCTGATTATCTCACATATTTGTGTGATACATGTTTCTCCTGGCTTTGTTGCATTGTTTCAAGTTCTCTTACCTTTGAAGGAGGCTGAAAACTTAAGAACATGGAAACTTTTCCAGCAGTCTTGTTTGTATTTCTAAAAGGAGCAGCAGCCCTAACATTGGGATTTCCATATCAAGTCTGGGTGTGTTTTAGTTCTTTCTTCTTGGTTGTGCTATTTATTTCCTGCACTTGTTCTAGGAAAATTTTAGGGACTTGCTTGATGCAGATGTTCTAAATCAAATGCCTTTTTAGTCTTATATAATTACAAGTGATCAGGAACAGCGGGATTGTACAAGTGCTTGCAGCCAGAACATGTCTCTTCCCATCCTGTCCTAGTAAGCAAAATCTTCTGTGTTGCAATTCAAGTTGTTGAGTATTCTTAAAGGCATTTCTAAGAGGAGTTTCCTGTTTACAGGACAGTTTGCTGCAGCTAGTTCTGTATGTGTTACTGATTCGTACTATGAAATTGTGAATTAACATCTAAATTGTGTGGGTTGGTGAATTGTCCATGATCATGAGAGCTAATACCAGATACTGAAGTTAACATTGCATTTTAACAAATGTCCCTCGGGTTAATATGCTTAGCATCTCTGGATACTTATCTGCATAAGTTCTCCCAGATGCTGGAGTGCGAAAACTCCAGATCATTCCCAGCACCAGCTACCAAAACCTCTTGCTCTCTTTTATGTTATGTTTTTACATGAAATGGATAACTCAAATAGACTTGAAATACAGGAGCAAAATCAGATCCAAGTATTCTTTTTTTCTGCCCGAGGTGAACATGTAGGACATCAGTGTGGCAAATGCAGAATCCTATCCTTCATGATCTTAGTGGTTTGACCTTAAAAAAAAAAAAAGAAATAAACAAACTGTAATATGTCATATGTAAGTATAAATTCTGCCAAGATTGAAGGAGGGCTGTGAAAGGTAATTAGCTGTGGGCACAGAGCGGAGCTGTTCCGGGATCTGCTGCCTGCTTTGTGATTTAAACCTAGTGCACAGCAGGGAATAGTAGCCTTTTGCTTTTACTAACAGCTGATGATTAACTAGGCATTGTAATGCAATTCTGGACAGGAATCCTACACATATATTAAACTCTTGTCCTTACTTAATTTTATTAGTACTGAACGTAAGAAAAAAAAAAATCTGTTGAGAAGGGGCTTGGAAATGATTATGTGCATCCTCCCTGGGATGATGCCCAGGACTGAAGTGTTTACCTCTGTATCTTTGCTTTGCCTGAGGCGCTTGTGATTGCTTCAGCCCTGCGAGCAGCCAGGGAGAGGGAGTGTGCATGCTCGTTGGGTGGCAAAGGGAGGGATAGGCTGCTAGAAGAATGCCAAAGCATTGAATGCTTTCACTGCTGATGGCGAAAACATTTGGCCCTGGGTAAGAATATTTCAGACAGGTCTTGGAATATGTCCAGTTCTCAACCAGCATATTCTCGCTATCTCTGCAGCCACCTAGGAAAACAACAAAAAAAAGCCCCATAACACAGCAATTTGACTTCATGCTGAAGAGAGAGTAGAAGAGCTGAGAAGCTTGCTGGGGGAAGGAGGGGAGCATCTATCAGTTTGCGATTTATGGTACCAGATGGACTGTGCTGTGTGTTCTGGCTCTGGTGATGGATATGTTAAGTTTTGTCTTTGTCTCATGCATGCTGAGATGGAAGAAGGGGAAGCATCCATCACTGAAGAACAATCTAAGCCAAAAAAAAGAGATGGAATATGAAAACACTGTAGAAACTTTTGTTAATTCCCTCTTATTCTTTTATTGTACATGATTCCAGTAGATTTAGGCTGGGAACCTAAATTGTCTGAAGCTTGTTGATGTGTTGCTCCAAACACACCCAGCACTGCCCCCTCGCCTCCCTGTCCCTGTATTGTTTGGAAAAGCAGACTACAGAACTGTTTTTTTCCTGAGACGTCACAATTAAAATTAATAGACTTGCTCAGGATTTAGTATGATCTCCTGTCTTTAAAATGTGGTGGATATAATTTCTTTAAATAATTTTGGAGCATTTGGACAAAAATTGGATAAGCCAGCTTGTGGAATAAACTGACATGCGTGAAAACTGGCACAATTGTTAAACACTGTACATTCTAATGGCTTTTTGTTGGGGTAATATTACTTCAGCTGCACAATTATGGGAGCCTGCTGCATATTAGCAGACACTTTCCTCATAACCTCAAGCTATATATGCTGAGTTATTTTCCTTTTCAGACTATCATCTTGGATTCTCCCAGACTACATATAATTTCTGTTTGGTTTTTTTTTCCTTATTCAGTAGCAGTGCGTGCTGTAGGCAATAGTGAATGTAATTCTGCATTGTTAGGCAGCAAGCATTATCAGCAGCTGCAATATTTGGGATTAGTCTTTTTGTTATTATTTGGCATCTGCAGTACCTACATGAATCTGTTCGGTCCTGTTTCTCCAGAAAGCAGCTGGTCTCTTTGACTGAGAGAATGCAACCATGAAGCTTTCCTGAAATTGTCACTATGCTCAGGAGTTTGCTCTTAATTGGAACTGCAGTTTTCACAATGCAGTTCACTGACATATATAAAAACATGCATTTTGTATAAAGAAACTGGGATGTGTTAAAAAACATCTTCACATTTTATGATGGTGAAGTGGTCACAGATCAAGGTTCTCGAGCCTGCACCACAAATCAGTTGCTGAGCTGGAAATTAACCTCAAGGTTTTGTAAGCCCAAGCTTCATCCTTGGTCCACTGGCAAGCAGATGTCTCTGAATTAAGTATGCTACAGAAAATGCACCAGCAGGTATCCTGCAGTATGAAAATGTCTTCCAGAATAGTAAATAAAACCAAGGGTTTTCCTGGGGGTTGTGAACTTTTTTTTTTTCCTCTCTAAAAGATGTTTATCATCTAAGATTCACTTGAATTTTTTAAAACTAGATTAAAAAAGTTTACTGGCTTTTGCAGAAGGTTTGGTAAAATGTAGTATTTTATGGCTGCGTATCTATAAATGCTTTTGCTCCGGATTTCTATGATACTCATAGGTTTGGTTTTACCTTTCTGATCTTACTTGCCTTCTTTGGAAAATAAAGTAGCAATATACAGGTTACTGAAAGAAAGGGAACAACTGTTTGGTTTAATGCAGACTAAATGCATAGATTACAGGGTATTGTTTTGCTTGTATTTTTCTAAGTTGACATAGATATTGAAGAACTTAGATGGTGATCAATGAGATTGAAGATCTACATGCTAACACCAGTTTGGTGTGTGTGACTTAAATTTGAGATTTGGTTAAATAGGACATGAAATTTCTTGGCAGAATTCCAGACAAGGAATAATGTTTTATTCCACGGACAGTTGCTCTTATCAGGGTGGGTGGAATGGCATTGAGATGATTTTTCTTATAGCTAAAAATTGTGGAAGAGGTAGAAGCAGTACAGTGTTGCATTTTGGGGAAGAAGGGAGATTTCTCAATAATAAAAAAACGTGCCCCCCTTCCCCCCCAAAAAAAGAAAATAAATAACATTCAAAACATCCAACACAGCACATCTATTGAGTTTCATCTTAAGGACATATAAAAATGCTAGAAATACTGATTTTTATCTAAGTCTTGTAAACATGTATGCACTCTCACCCCACATAAATCTTGACTACATTATGATATGGTGTTTAATAGTTCTTTTCATTGACTTTCATTATGAAGTTGATTTTTCTGATCATGAAATTTACAGCCTCTTGTGTTCGTGCTAACAAAACTTGACTGAAAGGTGCTGGAAGGTGTTAGTTCTTGTTAGTATCCTAGAATTAGAAAAGTCTGGATTATCAGTCCAGTGAACTTCAGGTTCTAGAAGCCTGAGTTCAGAGACGTCTAGACAGCAAATATCAGGGCTAACAGAGAACTTGAAATGTCCTGTAGACTTAGTCAAGGCCATGGTTTCCCTGCTCTTTGAAGTCTTCCTGAAAAACATGACTTCACAGGGAGCAAGACCACAATAATTTCTTCCTTATTACTGTTTTTCTCCATCTCTACCGTTTTAAACTAGGTAATACTGTTCATTCTGTCAGCAGTCTTAATAATATATTATACTTTAAAAATTACTATTTTGGGAATCGTGGTTTTTGGCAAGAGCTGAGTGGCTGCTCTTGGACTATAAATCTGTGGTGGTTAGTTAAAAGGTTAAATTTGCACTAACATGCCTTGTCACTTTGACCTAAATGAAGTTAGAACAAGTAAGAGCAGCAAATTCAATGGCTTAAACGAGCTATTATTAGTCAAATTGCCACAAAACCAAATAAATGTTATATCATTCAGTTTTACACTTTTCATCCAGACAACTCTGCCTGACTGGTGACTTCACATATTCTGATCTATGCTTTCCTGTCAGCAATACATTTCCAGTCCTGGCGTTCTAGGCTCTACATTTATTCTTTGGTGTAGTGGAGATTAAAGTGATACTCCAAATAGAGTTAAAGCAGTGGGTAATTCACAAATAAAATTTTCTTTGTCAAGACCTTCCCTGTCAGTAAAACTGGAAAAACATTACTATGGCCAGTAGTATAGCTATCAATATGCAGAATATGACGAGGGCTCATATTCTTGAGCATTGGGATGTGTTGGAGCACATGCAATGAGTCTGCTTTATGAACCTCTTTCTTCTTGTCTCCAGAGATGATCTTCATGTGGGCTGTGAGCATCTCCTATTCATATTATGTTGGATTTGCTATGCCTATGAAGTAAGCCTGACAAACTCTGTATGGGTCAGATGTATTACTGATGTGATTTGTGCATGGGAGTGTGTGTGTGTGTGCCGATGTCCACGGTCCTTCATGACTTGGAGCTTGTGTTAAGCAAGGCGAGAAGAGCTTAAGAGAGTCCTCATACTGCTCCTATTTTGTCCTGGTGTGATTTCTGAGTTGAACCAGAAGATACATCTGTGAAGACCTAGGCATTTCCCAGCCCTGCAGGGGAAGGGCTATGGAGTTTCTGCTCTGCAGCGTGCGTCTGGGTGTCTGCCTGTTTGGGATGCATTTGTGTGGGCTGGTTCTGCGGTCTCAAACAGTAGTGGCTGGGACATGCTCGAGGACGCTGTTGGTTTTTCATTTATTCTGCTTTTTTCCCCTAAAAATTCATACCTTTTGTTTTGTTCTGGTTTTACTTTACTCAATATTGTGATTTCAAAGCATATGAACGAAATGCAGCTTTATACGAAGGATATACCTATTCCTTTCATGTTCCTTATGCCTAGATTTTGCTTTATAATTGCCATCTTCCCACATCTGTTCTTTAGTCCAGCAAATCAGCTGTGTTTAATGAGATCTCTTTCCTTATGTGAGGACCTCTTCAGTATGAAAAGAGAAAGATAAGTAGTAATATTAACTAGCATACATTATACAGAGACATGCTAGTTTTTGTAGGAGCACAAGGTTGTATATAGCAGCTGTGCTAACCATTCATCCTTGATTCATCCCCCAAAGTGGGATATATTTGCATTATGTTGTCATTTTTTGGAGGAAGGGAAGAGGAGGGAGGATATGTGTATCTTTTTTTCTAATTTTTTTAGTTTTTCTTTTTCTCCCTCGGTTTCCGTGCAATTTTGCTATGATTTTCTCTCCTGCTGCAACATAGTGACAAAAGCAAATAGTTTTTCAATAACTTTTTAAGCAGTACATAAAATTTACTTTGTCCTGCTCGGTTCTCCTATGCATAGATAGTGAGAGCACTGAGGTGGGGAAGAGCCCCATCTCCCTGGTGCTCCTGCCACTTCTACTTCAGCTCCACCAACACCAGCAGAAGTCACTTGGAGCAGCTTGCCTAACTTTGCTTGTGATCTCTGGAGCAAAAGCCAAGGCTGACTGGTAGAGTGCTGAGGAGCAGGCATGTGCCCATTTTTTGCCTTACAGGGTGTGCTGTTAGGTGATGTGTGTGAGAATCCTGGTGCCCAGGGGAGACGAGATTGCTGCTGTGGCACACTGCCTCGGCAGCCACAGCAGCAGCGGGAAGTCTCAGCACGCAGACGAGCCATGGTGTCTAGACACGCTATGATTATTTCTTTGCTCAATTCAGTGCGTAGCCAAGTATCTTTTCAAATATACTAGAAGGATGTGAGAGTAGTGCCTGGATACATATGACAGTGAAGGCTGTTAACTGCGTGTGCGCTCTCTTCCATGCCCCCACCAGAATTCATCGTACCGCTTGGTCGTAGCAGTGACTTCAGTACCATATTGTAACAGCAGTGGAGAACAGCATGCCTATGTGTTCATCATTAAATCTAGTGAAAATGTCTGGGAAACTTCCACTAGTATACACCTATGTATACTAAAAGCTTTTCCCCCCCTGCTCTTTTAAATTACATGCTTCAGGGCAAATGAAATACACCACGGCTGAACTCCCTTCTTGTGTGTCTGTCTCTGAGAGTAGGGAAGAATCAGCTATTTGGAAAGTGTCTCTTGTTTTGCTTGGCCATTTTCGTGAAAGTCTTTGTGTTAGATTAAAACGTGTCATCTGTTTGAGAAGTCATTCTGAAAGGAAAGGGTAGGAGGCAAGAGCTAGGGAGGATACCAGTGTAGCCTTTTTGCTTAACCAAAGCAAAAATAAATTAGATATGGTTATATATCTCCAAATAAAAAGACAAATGAAAAAAAGGATATGTTTTTTGCAGTCGATCTTCTGGTTTTGGTGGCTTAATTTACAATTTCTCTAAGACTGGTTTGGTGTGTAGGCTGAGTTAGCCTAACTTTAGCTTAACTAAATAAATGCTCAGGCTAATATCTGGTGTTATCCTACCCACAGCATGTGCTGTATTGTGCCTGATGGGAATGCTGCCACGGCCACAGGAACAGCAGGACTGCCCTATTAAGGAAGTGTAAGGGAAGAAAGACATGAATCGTTAGAAATCCAAGCTTTACGAGTTCGTTTCCCACGTGTGTGTGTGTTTTCCCAAAATCAGTAAGATGCGTTCAGATTCTGCTCTCCAGTTTTGTATGTGTTAATTCTTAAGATTAGAATAGAAATAAACTTGCTACAGCTTTTGTTCTGCTGAAATAAAATCGGAGATGCATATGTAGAAATACAAATCATGATATGAGTGCTGAGGGGGCAGTAGGCAGGTTGAAGCGCATATAGAAAGCACTGGTGCTTTCAGGTTTGTTTAGAAAAATTGAGGTCTACGGTCTTCTTTGAGATGTTTCAAAGCATAATAATTTAGCTGCCCGTTTTGGTGTAGTGAGTGCATGCATAAATCATGAGCACACTGCATCTTAGAGATGAGTTACTTGTAGTCGTCTGTAGAACTGACTGCATGGGAACGGGTATAATTAATTACTCGACAGACCGAATGTCTCGGAGTACTTTGTCATCAATGTGCACGGGCGGCAGGTAGTTGCGCTGAGGTGTTTAAGAATTCTCTGGTACATAGTAATATAAAAAGCAAGACTTGGTCCTCTTCCAGGATTTAAATTTGCCCTTGCCTTTCTGAAAAGTGGGAGGCAAAGAAAAGGCAATGCAATGTCTTCTCAAAAATATGAGCTTTACCTACCGCCTTGGACTATGAAATTCAAAGTGGCCTTCTATCCCTTAGCTTCGGTTGATCCCTGTGCCATGGAGAACGCTATTTAAATCTGGTTTTGGCAACTTCTACAGCTGAGTTTGATATGTCTGAATTTCGTGGAGTGGTGTGTATATGTGCGCATGTGATAAGTTCTTACTTTTGAAGAAAATTTGTGAATGATAAAAATCTAAAGTATTTGGTGATAGTGAGCAGGGGATTTGTGAGAAATTTTGTCATGGTGAATGTAAATCTGGATTTTTATCTAACCTGGAGAGTTCTTGCTCATATGATGTTTCCTTACTACAGAACATTTTTATGCAGTACTGCTTATGCATTCAGTAGATTTCCTGAGACTCTCATAGGTCGAAAAAGCACTGGAAAAAAAAATCACAGACACTTCCAGTCATCTACTACAGTCACTTCACATGAGCGAGTAAACAGAGTGAAACAATGACTCCTTTTTACCTGATGCCTTTGATAAGGTTTAAGGGTGAACTGTTGATTGCTACTGTATTTGTCATGTGCCATAGACATTCTCAATCAAAGAAACGAATGCTTCAGTTGGATGGACTATTCTTTTATATTTCTGAAGTACCTTTTTTTTGAGGTATTGAGAACAGAAAACTGCTGTGTGATTCCTGTTTCAAGTAAAGATGGTGCTTGATAGATTAGCAGTACCTTCTTTGTTTCAATAAAGAAAAAAAGCAAGACAATTTTTTGAATGTTTATATTTTCTTTGTCCTGCAGAGTGGTTTAACGTATTGAGGTATTCTTCATGATGAATCTCTTTTTCTTGAAAATGTCTTTTATATTGTTTTGTGATATTAGGCAGTAACTGTGTTTTTCTCTTGAACTTTCTGTTTTATGGACAGAGGAAAGAATACTGAAGCTTTTGCCCACCTGAATTTTGCCATGGTTTTCACAAGGGGCCAGATTTCAGCCCATGTTTTAGGCATCATGTTTAATTTTAGTGGTGGTTAGGGCACCAAGGTGAGATTTTTACAGTCAGGATTTTTCTGAAATTTGTTCCCCTGCATTTTGGTAATCCTGTGCCGAGCGGTCCTCTTTTCTGATTCTCACCCCAAGCTGTCAATTATTTTAAAGAATTATTATTTTTTAATTTTTTTTTCTGCTTCTTTTTGTTTGGCTCTTGTTCACACTGTGTGGTTCAATGCCTTACAGTTCTAATTTATTGTCTTGAAAGACAGATGTTTTATGACTGCTATAAATGTCTGAGAATTGCTAATGAGCTGTCTCTTCAATACCTATTATTTCTCTTTTATGTTTTTTTTATATCCTAGGAGCCTACAAGGTAGACCCAGGACCCCACTGTGCTGGGCTCTGCACAAACACTGAACAGAGGCGGTAGAGAATTACAGAGGGATGGTGACTAAAAGGTAGGTAAGAGACTGTATTTTGTTCAATGGATAGATGGTGATGCCATGGAGAGATTGTAAGATGCTGTCTGAAAAAAGACTTATGAGATGGCTTTGTTGGACCATTACAGGTATTCTTCCTTTCCTTCCTAAGCCAAGGAAATGCAAGAAATGGAAGTGTGAGGAATGCAGGAAAAACAACCTGTAATTCTCCTTTCTTCTCCCCTCTCTTAAATTATGCTTAAGTTCAAGAATGGAAAGTTGGGAAAAATTGAGATTTTTTTTAAAGAAAGTCTGAAAGGGTAATTGTGAGGGTAACATGTTTGTAGGTGGCAAAGATACTATTTCAGGATGCTGTTTTGGAGGCTCCATACAAATGTTTACCAATAGTCTAAAAAAGCCTTAGGAAAAGGAAGCCTGTATAGCTAAATGACATGGTAGAAGTGACTATTAAAAGTAAGAGGACATCTTAAAAAAAGCTGCAGCTGTGTTCAGAAAAGGGAATAGGACCAGAAAATGTCTCTATCAGGCTAAATGTAAAATTAATAAATGCTTTTTTCAACCATAGCGGTAGCAGGAAGCCAGTGAAGAGTCTGTGGGGCCTGCGTATAACAGCATTATGAAATGGATGATCTGAGATAAAGCCACGGCAGAAAACTAAATAGTTCTTGTGTGTATGTGCTCACCACTGAAAAGCGTGGGCTCGTTCCTATTTCGGAACCTTTCTTTCGGGAGACTTACGAGATTGCCTTTCTCAGCTGGAAGCATTGCTAGGAGAGATTGTGGAACGAATTGCATGTTCCAAATTTAACAAGTCCAGATGTAGCTTTCCCAAGTTTTTAAGAAACAGAAGAGTGAAATAGACCAGCTACAGACTGTGGCATACAGCTTCTTGCTTTAAAGTGTCTCAGCAGATGAGAACTTGAAGATGCCTAAGGTGGTGTCGTGTTTTAGAAAGCATTCATGTGGAATCAGGGAGCCTAGAAAGCAATAGGACTCTTGTTTAAATTGAGTGGATTAATGGAAAATTAGATTAGTGGTTGTTTTAGAAGTGATATTTGGTAAGTGTGATGGAGTTACAAAGTTAGAATTGATTTCTGTGAAGGCGCTCCTGATGGAGATTTAGAAACTGGTTAGTATTAGCCTTCACCTACTTGAAGGATTCTTAGAAAGATGATGGAGCCAATGTCCTTACTAGTGGCAAACCATTTAACAGGGGGTTAACATACACAGATTGCAAATGGAAGTGTTCTTGGTGGTTATGGTAGGAAAATCTTTTTCGCAAGGAGGATAGTGACACTCTGGAAGAAGTTACCCAGGGAGGTGGGGGAAACACCTCTCCCAGTGGGGGCTTTTGAATCTTAGTTGGGCAGTTTTACAGCTGACTTGATCAACTGTGGCTTTTAGTGGTTGGTCAGACTGGGTGACTGCCAGAGATCTCTCTCAGACAGCATTTTTGTGATTCCAAGTCAAATCTAGAATGTAATAGCTTAGGGTGGTGGTCTGGGGTAAAATAAAATATAACACTTTGTAGGATGGCTTGGCAAGTTCCTGTTATTGTACTAGTTAACCTTAACTAAAAGATTAATAGTGTTTGAGATTCCCACATGAGTATAAGCTCAACTACCATTTAATTTGAACTGGAAATTAATTGGATAGAGGTGCTGAACTTAAGTACTCTGAATGTTGGGAGGAAGAGCTTTGGTCCTGGGTTTCTGATTAATTGCAAGAAAAGATGCTTTCAAGAAACAGCCACGTAGATTGTCTCCGGGCTATACATGCGCTTGCTGTGATGAGCCAGTTTTGGTAGGATGATGTTTGTTCTGTTTGCCCTCTCACTCCTAATATATTTTACAGTACAGAGGCTAAGCCAGACCTGATGAACCAACTTTATCTGGTTAGATCTGATTGCAGTTTCCCACATCACTATAGCATCTTTTTAACTGCTATGCAAAATCTTACCTGAAAGGTAAGCTGGAACATATGAAGTTCCACAAAAATATGAGGAGAAACCTCTTTACTGTGAGGGTGACAGAGCACTGGCACAGGCTGCCCAGAGAGGTGCCCAGAGAGGTTGTGGGGTCTCCTTCTCTGAAGACTTTCAAACCCCGCTTGGACGCGTTCCTGTGTGGCTGCCCTAGGGGATCCTGCTCTGGCAGGGGGTTGGACTAGATGATCTCTAGAGGTCCCTTCCAACCCTGAACATTCTGTGATTCTATCATCTTGGTAAACTGCTGTGGTCCTTTGAAGGAGGTAACCAGCATGCAGATGAAAGAGATTTTGTGGTTTATTGTTCTACTTAAATTTTGAAAAGGCATTTTGTATTCAAAGTCCTCTCAAAAAAACTTTTAAAGGAACTAAGCAGGCAGAGGTTAAGGGGAAGGACTGCCAACTATGTAAAAAATTGGTTACATGGTAAGAAACAAAACAACAGGAGAAAAATGTGTTGGAATTCACTGGTGGATTTCCACAGAGATCTCAGTGAGTGCCCGAGGTTCTTCATATTCGTAAGTGGCTTGGAACATAAGTGTGGTGACAAGGTTTGTTTCTGAAACTAAGTTATTTGGAGTAAGAAAAGGTAAAAGAAAAGGGATAGACTGAAAAAATGCAAAATAGCGGTTATAAACCTAAAAAAATTTAATCTACCATTAAAATGGTAGATGAAATTCAGTGTCAGTAATGGCAAAGTATTTTGATCTAGCCTGAGGTTTTGGGACTAGAAGGGGTGATTTAATGAAAAAAATCGGCTCTGTGTTTTAGTAGCAGTCAAAAAACAAATTTATATCAGGTGTTACTCTGAAAGGAGAGAGATCAAAATAACAGTAGGTCACTCTCTAAGTCTGTGCTGTGTGTGTGTCTTAAATACACTGTGCTGTTCTGGTCTCCTTATCTCAGAACAAGTGAGTAGAACTGGAGAAGGTTTAGAGAAGGACAACAACAATGAAGAAGGGCAGCAGGATGCAGAAGACGTTTGTGGAGCAGCTTTCATGTAAGAAAAACTAGGAAGATGAGAGTCTCCAGACTGGAAAAGAGATAGTGGTCAGATGCTAATGCCTAGAGGTCTATAAAATCTATAAAAATCATTACAACTGTGAAAAGAGATATTAGGTGAAGCAAGCAAGGAGGAGTTTCAAAGCTAGGAAAAAAGGTTTATCTTTTCATATTCTGTAAGTCAGTTCTTGAATTTCTTGTCATGGGATGCTGTGCATGCTGCATGAGTATAAAGAGCTGCTGAACAAAGTTGGAGGAGAATAAAAAAAAAGAGGTGACAAATGTACTAACTCTAGGTAAGGAAGTTACTGAGATGCAAATTGTGGAAAGCCCTGTGGTATGTTTTTTTGTGGGAACGAAAGAGAATATTTCTGTGTGACTGCTCCGGTTTTCACTGTTCCCTTCGACATATGCTCTTGGCTGCTCCTGGAGGTAGAGTGATGCGTTAGGCTGGATAATTAATCTGAACCAGTTTGGTTGTTCCATTTGGGCTAAACGTCCAGCCTGGCACACTGTGGTCATTCTTACATGCTATTTGATAAATAATAAGGTTGCAGGGTGTAGTTTCAGAAGAAAACTCTGTCGATAAGACTATTTTTAAAAATATTAAGCTGTTATGTAATTTGAAATCTCGCACTGAGACTTTTCCCTCATTGTAAGTTAAATGCTTTTTATCTTATTTTTGGCTCTTGATAAGTTGCAATTAAATTAGTCTTAATATGTTCAAGCTGTTTCATTGGGAGTTCAGTTCATAGTAAAAAAAAAAAAATCACTTTTTTTTTTTCATACTGCGTTCCCTGTACAGTCTGTTCTGCCTGTCAGAGAGTGAGTGACTGCCAAAATGCCTTTTCTCACTACGTAAGTCCTCATGACACCCGTTTTGGTGTAGAGATGGTAGACTTTGCAGGCAGAGATAAGCAAGATGAAATGGCAAAGCCTTGAGTACAGAGAGAATGGGAAAAGAGTGTTGGACTTGGAGATACTTCTGTGTTTGGAAATTAGCTTGAGAGGCGAAATGTTGGAGTTATATTATGATGATCAAGGGGGAAAGGCTCAAAGTGCCAGGGTTGCGTAATGATAGCAGTTGAAATGGCCAAAAGAGATAAGGCTACTGGAAGAGAGAGGGTCATGGGTGAGGGTTAATGGAAAATAGATCAATTGAACTGAAGGAATTGATTGGGAAGAGGTAAGCAAGGATAAGAAACTGCTGAAGAAAGTTAATGGGATTTTAGGAGCTTAGAGAGGAACAGATACTGGAACTGAAAGAAAAAGTCTTTGTTTTTCAATCAGTAGTTTATGGACCTGAGATGGATGGATTCATGCAATTATTAAAGAGTGTTTGAATTTGCTGTAACAGTATCTATACTTCCTCTAGGAAGTTCTCCAGGGGCACTTGAAATAAAAACAACAAACAAAAACACAATAGGGGAGAACATTGTTTTTTCATTAGATTAGAGAGGGCAGTTGCTTTTGTTAGAAGTTAATGTTGTTAAAACAGTAGAGAAAACAAAAGTAAAACAGCTGAAATGGAGACTCAAAGGATTTCTGAGTAATATAGCCAAAACCTGCAAAGACAAAGATTACATGAATATTTCAAATAATGATGTACAGGGTCCTGAGGAAAGAGTATTTTTCTTGCAGGAAAAGAGGATTTTTTATTTTTTTTTTAGACAAATTGAGGGAATTGCAGAATGAAAGTAGTTATAAGAGAAAAAGGAAGAGGAATATAACCTAGGTCATTACCAATTAAAAGTATTGCTTAAGTCAGGCATTTCCCTACCTACCTAATTCTTTGAGCTCATCCATCTGTAAAGAACAGCTCTTCCTTATGGCCTTTCTAAGTTTTCTGCTGTCTTCCTTGTGGCACCGTGTGTGAGGTGGTGGGAGGTTTCCCTTTGTGCCAAGCTTGAGGAACTTTGACAGATGAAGCATAACAATGAAAGGCTTGTTAGTAGTAGCTGTTGTGATTTGTTAAAAGGAACCTGCATTGCTTCAAAGTACCATTAGCAGTTTCAGAGTGAAAAGAAGGAGCTGAAATGATGAATTGTGCTTACTTGACTCTGCCTATGAGGTGAAGGCGGATCAGAGAGGGATGGATGAGGTCATTGTGTCTAATGGAAAGACCCTTGTTTCTCTCTACAGAGAATGAGACTCTTCCCATTAAAGCCTCTTGTTAAATCTCCGAGATTAATGGCATCTCGAAGCAGGGTTTTAACACCTGGTGTGTAACTAAATGGTCTTTGATTTATAATTTTATTTTATTTTTTTGGCTTAGAAATTTAGTTAGGAATAATGTTGAACTTCACCCTTGGCCCCAGAGCTCCCTTCCCCTGGGTCGCACTTTTGCAGATGCTACCTTTAACTACTCTTTTAACAAGCAATAGGATAGGAGGAAATGGCCTCCAGTTGTGCAGGGCATGTTTAGATCGGATATTGACCAAAATGGTTGTCAGCATTGGAACAGGCTGCCCGGGGAAGTGGTTCAGTCACTATTCCTGGAAGTATTTTAACCATGTGTACCTGGGGTACCTGAGGGAACATGGTTTAGTGGTGAATTCAGCAGTGTTAGGTTAATGGTTGGACTTGATGATCTTAAAGACTTTTTTCAACCTGAATGGTTCTATGATTCTATTCCAGATATCTTCCACTTGCCTGAATTCTCATGGGTTACTTTCTCTTGTCTTGATCTTTGAAATGTCAAAAAAATTTGTAGAAAAGGGCACTGTTTTGAGATCCTCTGAGTTGTCTCTGTTGATCCAGATTTGACGTATTTATTTTATTTTAATTTTTTTCCACGTGATGAATTTTTGTACTTGCAGTGTGTTCATTAATGTAGCATGTATAATCTGTTTTCCCTGAGTGCAGTTTCTGCAACATCACCGCAAGCGGTTGGAATTATTTTTTACTCAGCTTTAGGTTGCATCTTTATGAAATATGGTGGAATCCAATGCTGAAAAACTTGTGAGATGGACAGCCCTAGTAACTGAAATCCCTTTTTATCCATGGACTAGACAGCACAAC
Source organism: Apaloderma vittatum (assembly GCF_000703405.1). Classification (NCBI taxonomy): domain Eukaryota; kingdom Metazoa; phylum Chordata; class Aves; order Trogoniformes; family Trogonidae; genus Apaloderma; species Apaloderma vittatum. The sequence goes on along the minus strand of NW_009722065.1, from coordinate 28,176 downwards.
CTAATGGGAGCAAACTTGGCAATATGACCTTTGAATAACCTAATGAGATGACTTCTGCTTCAGTTACTATTTACAGAACACTGAAGGTTTGCAAAGATTTTGCACAGTGAAAGTGTCATGTTTCAGGTTGAGATTTTGGCATCTTTCTATATGATATGTTTCTTATAGTGTAAGTATGGATTTTGGTCCTTAAAAAGCAAAGAATTGTGAACTCTGCACTGGATTTACCATGTAAAAGAGATGTGTTTGCCTGTAGTTACATTGTTAGTTGTAATCATTGATAGGGCTGTAGTGATTGAACTAACACGTGATAAAATGTGATCTTTTTATATTTGCATAGTTAACAATTTAAAACCCAGGGTGCACTGTGGTAACTTCAGCAACACAGATCTTCTGCTAGATCACTCTGTGAGTGTCCCATCAATGTCATAGTGAAGGACTGTGTAACAGGGGAGGGACTTGGCCAGATATGAAAGGATGGAGGGAACCTGTTGCTGTATCCAAACCATATTTTTGGGACTCTACAATAGCGGGCAAGTCTCACCTGCTCTCTCACGTGAAGCACGCTGAGGTGGAGCATAGCAAACATACCATGCTAAGAAGTTTGTTATTATTCTTTAATAAGTTCAGTATCATTCAAATTTTAAATGTCATCTTCAGTTATGTATTTCCTAATGCTGCCCTAAATTGTCAGTTTTTTACTTGACCAGATGTGCGCAGTATCACCAAGTTTCTTGGTCTGTTTTGTGGTTTTTGTGTCCAGTCTCTACTGCTTTTTGCCCCTTTCTAGGCCAAATTCTGCATTTCATTATTACACAAGGTTCCCGGTGGAACCTTGCATTCTCAGCATTTTCCTTCTGGGCTCTTTATTTTGAATTCCAACAATTCCATTCCATGTACCCTTCTCATACCTATGAACCTTATATCTTGTTGCACCACTGCTACATAAACTGATGCTTTTGTGCTGACTTAATTCATTTTTCAACACCACACCTGCAGCCAAAGGGCACATGTTAGTTAGACTTTTATTTGTAAGACATTTTATTGTACTTGTGTTTTTCCTTGTCTCAGTGACAGAGGCCATTTGCAAGCGTTTCATGTTCATGTTAGTGGTTTTGGGATTTTTTTTGTTTTTGTTTTTTTTCCAACAACTATTTTCCTTGGTGTTCCTTCTAGAACTTTATGCTTGGACTGTTGTTTTGGAAGTAGATTTAACAACATGTTTTTCTGTAGTAACATGCAAATGATACCAAAGCAGAGAGTTGGTAAATAAAAGAGGAGGAGCAGAAGGGGTTGGAGATTGTAGGAAATATGAGCTATTTAGTACAACTGACAGACTGAGAAAAGAAATTAAAACAAATACGGGAGAGGAAAGTTAGCGTTTTATCTTTTTCCTTGTGTTTAAATGAATATTCCCTCCAACTGATCAAAGAGCATTTTGACTGCCGCAGAAAAAAAGACGTTGAGGTCTACAGTGACTGGAAAGCTGAGGACAGATGCATCAATACGTCTTGATTTGTGCTGGGCTTAAGGTTTGCTCTGAGCTCCACCCTTCCTTAAGGCATAGTCGAAAGCAGTGTTCATGCAATAGGTCACCTGTCTTGGGACACATCAAGAAGAAATGGGGTATTGCACAACTACTCGCAGCATCTTGGATGTAACTTTTCTAGCTTTGTTTACTTCTGCGGTACGTGCCATGTGATGTACGTAACCTATGTGATGGGCACTGACTGGTCCTGTCGTAGTCTGCCAAGGCTCTGTGATGAAAAGATGATGAGAAACTTGTACCAGTCTCAGTGAAAGCCTCAGTTATCAGTGTGAAGATGACTTTAAAGGATCCCCTGAGGAAGCACATGAGGATCTGTTGTCTTTTAAAATTGAACTGTCCTCTTTGCTTCTTTTAGAAATGTTGCTGGAGTGATGGGAAGGGCAGAGCTACTCATAGTCATTCAGAGATCTTTCTTCCTTGTCTCCTCAGACATCAGCACATCTGGTGTAGTATGTAAATTTTTTGTATCCCTAAGAAAAGGGCAAAGGGGCGTGTCTGACTTGTCATGAGTGTTGCATTGGTTGGCAGGTCTGCAGTTCAGAGTGAACTAAGGGAGTGGACTCTTAAATGTACCATCCTCCTTGCTGAGAAGCAAGTTGAACCTTGGGATATCTTATTCCAAATTATGTTGCTGGTGCATGTTCATAGTCTGGGTTAGCCATCACCCAGCTCAGGACTGAGACATCTCCGTGTAGCTCAGCAGAAGGCTGTTGCTTTGCATCTCTGCAGGCTGTTGAGGGAAGGGTAGAAGGAAGCTGGGCTCCAGTAGAGGGAGAATGGAAAGGACAAGATCGATGTGTGGCAGGAGATGCAGTGCGATCTAATGAGAACAGCTGCTCTCAGGCTTTACCTTTCCCATGTACAGCAGCTGTGATGGTCTTAAAAATGCAGATGGTGGCTGGTTTCCCTTTGGGACAGAGGATAACTTGAGGGAGACACTGATGCCAGTTTTGAGCAAGCGCATGGATCTGGGTGATGAGTCATGGTGTGCCAACTGATGTTGGACTAAGCTTCCAGGCAGTTGTCTTCCAGGAGGATCTGAATTGCTTGGGAGTTAAGGTCTTTGCTCAGGTCCAGTGTTGGAACTGGAATGTGGGATTGGTATGGAGAAGGTAAAGGAACAGACCAGCAAAGTGAAGTGCAGGCTATTCTGGTCTACCTGAGGGGATGCCTTTGCTTATTGCTGTGGGCTGTGTCTAAGTGGGCACGTGGTCCTCTGAGCAAATTGTGTGACATTCAACTGTGGTGCGTCAGTGTATGGTGCTGCCATTATTTGTTCACCCCAGGAAAGGGATCACTGCCTGTGCTGTGTGTGAGGCTACAAAGATGTACAGAAGAGAGTGCAAAAAGGGGTGAAGACTGTGCTTGGGCAACACTAGCTAAGAATGTTGAGACTTCAGGTCTCAACCTGAAGGTGGTGTTCTTGGAGAGCTGACGCAGTGGGGAGGGACATTTTCCATAGGCTATGGTTGTGACACCAATGAGTGTGTTGTGTGGCACAAAATGTAGGACTGGTCAGGGAGTTCCTCTTTAAGCACCTGTGGGGGCACTTGAAAGTTTCGATGCGAGCAAAACAACCTAAGAAAGTGGAAACGGTGCCTTTATTTTTATAAAATTCTAAGCAAAGATGTAATCATCCTACATGTTTCTATTTATGAGCTCAAGGTGACTTTAACACATTTGGTCTCTGAACCTTTGATTCCTCAAAAGAAGGAGTCAAAGATATGTTTCAGTGTATGCAATCTGTGCATACATACTGTATGCTTATAAAGTTCCAAAGTGATAAGTGAAAAATGACGGCTACAAAGCTACGGAAGTCAAAAGTGATTTTGGATATGATGGAGACATCAGTGACACTTCATGTAATTTAGTCTTTGACTGATGGAAAATGTCAGCCACTTGAGAAACCGTTGGGAAAGATGTCACCAAATGAATTGGATTTTCACGACATTGTTAGTTTGTGGAATAACCTTGCAGAATAGATTTTTTCCTGAAAGCTCTTAAATGTAAATCATTAAAAAGGGCATCATCATTAACGATTAGCTAAAACATGGAAATATAGGTAAGTTAAAATAACTTTTTAAGAGGATATTTCAGACTTGGAAAAAACAAAGTGTTGAGGTTTGTTTTTTTTTTTTATTATTCTTGGGACACAAATACACAGAGCAGCACAACGTATCCTCTGAAGGAAACCCACAAGACATTTCCGTGTATTGAAACAAATATGTCAAGAGCCATACCTCATTTAACCTTAGATTTTTTGATATCTCATTCGTTACTTGAGAGCTTCATTGGGTGCATTCCACTAGATACTATATGATTTCTGTTGTGTCAAGTTTCGCTACTTTTAAACAGACTTAAAAATAGAGCTTAAAAATTTAACAGTGATGTTGGAGGAAGAAAACTCAGCTATGATCTATTGTCTTTAGAAGGATTTTTTTTTTTCTGTCATGCCATATCTTAGATTCTAGCAAAAAAAATAAGCGAATTTGTATTGACAGGAAGTTCAGGTATGTGTAGGGATGTTCCTCATATGTGTGAAACCTTTGTATGTGAATACATGGGCTTTTAAGCATAAGTATTGTATTGTTTGACTCTGTCTTTTATTTCTGAAGACTCAGATGGGATATTTTAGCTGTAGAATGGTCTTTCTAATTTTTTTTATCTGTTTTATTTACCTAGTTTATATGTGAACTTAATCTTTCGCAGAAGACGTAAAATATCTGTGTCTGGATTCAGAATTTAGTGAAAAACTAAATAAAGTTAAATGAACTTCCAGAAGGGTCTAACAAAAGCCATGATTTCCCTTTCAGACTTATTATTCCAGCATTCTGAGACCTTTTTCAGCGTTCACTATGTTTCCAATGGACATCTTCAAAAGATAGCATGGTTAGCCACACAGTTAATGTTTCTAATTAAAAAGAGGCATATTTGTACGATGTCTCTGAATTATCTGGATGTTAATGCAACTGAATGTGGCACAGAAGGGTGTTGCGTGATTTTTTTTGTTTGTTTGTTTGTTGCTGTTCTCAGTTGAATTGGAGATGAAAAATCCCGTATGGAAGAGTGCCGTGGATTGGTGGGTCCCCTTTGAGCACTGTCAGTGTTAATCATGGGATTAGAACGAATGTTAAACAGTGCTGTCATTTGTGCATCAAATCTTTGCAAGTGTATGGGAAAACTGTTGCTGATGTTTAAGAAAATCTAAATGGTCATCTTTGCAGTGGTAATGTTAAAGAGCAAGGAAATGGAGGTAGCAGCCTATTTGTCCCAGGTGTTTTGTATAAACAGTGCAGAGACAGTGGATGGTTCAGTTCAGCTAGGCATTCTCTGTAGGATACTCTCTATTGCTTATCCCAGAGCTGAAGGAGGAGTCCAGAAGCTTGGTGAGATGAGTGGGTGTTTTGGATGCTTACCTTGTGTACTGGGTTTGCCTGGCTGGGTTTTGGCAACGGGAGGGCTGTAGGGATGGCTTCTGCTAGAAGGTTCCTCTGAGTCTGATAGCGCCAAAGCCAACTGGCATTACCAGCTGGGACCTGCTGCTGGCCAAGGCTGAGCCTATCAGTAAAAATGATAGGAAAGGAGTGCCTATGTGAAAACATATTTAAGAAACAGGGAAAAATAACTGCGCCACAGAACAACTGACACAGAGACAGAGGAGTGAGAATATGTGAAGACATCGAGGTCACTGAAGAATGAGGGGGGGAGGGTGTGCTCCAGCCACCATAGCAGAGTGCCCCGAGTCATGGTGAAGACCATGGTGAAGCAGGTTGTCCCCCTGCAGCCCATGGGCAAGGTGTAGATGTCCACCGTGGGGCAGAAGACCCCACGCCAAGTGGATGGATGCGTGAAGGGGGCTGTAGCTTGTGGTAAGCCCTCATCAGAGCAAGTTGCTGCGAGAGCCTGTAGCCCGTGGAAGAGAGGAATGCCCACGCTGGAGCAGGTTGGCTGGTGGGACTTTTGTGATGCTGCGGGGGACTCATGCTGGAAGATTGCACCTGAAGGATTGCACCTCAGACTCACGAGGGGTGGGCTGCCCCTCGTGAAGTGTCTCACGCTGGGCAGTTTGTGATGAATTGCCCTTCGTGGGACAACTCACATCGGCGAAGAGAGCATGAAGCTTGTCTTCCGTGAGAGGGACCCCACAATGGCCCTGGGGAAGAGTGAAGAAGAAGCAGTGGACTGACTGTAACCCCCATTCCCTGTCCCCTTGTGCCCCTCAGGAGGAGGAAGTGGAGAAACTGAGATTGATGTAGAGCCCAAGAAGAAGGGAGGGATGGGGGGAAGGTGTTTATCTTTTAAGATCTGTTTGTTTTTTTCTTATTTCTCACTACTCTTCTCTGATTTGTTCTTTTAATAAATCTAACTAATTTCCCCAAAATCGAGTCTGTTTTGCCCGGGATGGTAAATGCAAGTGATCTCCCTGTCCTTATCTCAAACCTTGAGCCCTTTGATATATATTCTCCCCTGTTGAACAGAGAAGGGGGAGTGAGAGTGGCTGTGTGGGCACCTGGCTGCTGGCCAGGGTCAAACCACAACACCTTGATAGCAAAACTATGTATAAATAAATAGGTGAGGAGCAAAATTGTTCCATGGTGGTGATACGGAATCTGTGAGCTCTGAGCTACCTCACCTCTTCCTTTCCTTCATATCAACCTGCTAAAACTTGCTGTTACTTAAGTGGTTGCTGTAAAGGGAGACTGTGGTGGTTATTGATGGGAAGAAACAAACCTAAAGCTGGTAATTGGCTAGAAATTGAGAGGAGGTGGGAGTCTGAAATGCAAAAGGGGCACAGGAGTGACTGTGTTTGACATAAAAAAGGATATTCTCCTCTACTATATTTTGGGTGTCATAGCTGTGACCACCGTGCATTTGCTGAAATATGTTTAATAACCACTACCCTTTAAAACCATACCAGAGAACTGCAGGACTGAATTCACTGTGAGAAAGATAAATATGCTGATATTATTTAACTGAAGCAGGCTGTCAGAGTAGTCATTTCATGGCACTTTGGAGCTCATCCAGTATTTCTTTTAAGTAGTAGCTACTTTCTTTATTAATCTTTATTTTGGAAGTTTGCCTAGTATTAATGTGCAGAATATCCACTAATAGTTTTGTTTTAGCAGTACAATTTTGTCCTTTAGATTGGTGATTCACATTTAAACATGTATTATATTAAGTCCTCATGAAAGCTAAATCCCAAATACTATCAAGCACTTTTGTACAGTGGCATACAAAATAGTAGAAGACTGTTTTACGCTGAATATAAATTTCTTAGAAACCCAGCTATTTGAAGTTTCTATATTACTGTTTTTCTTCTGGCTTCTCTTACATCCGTCTACAAATTTTGGCATAATTTTCTGTACAGTTTACAAATATTAAAAAGTATGTCCATATGGCTACAGTGATCATCTGTGATGTGATGATCTTCTCTCTTAATTATTCAACATAGAATCATAGAACAATTCAGGTTGTAAAAGACCCTTGGGATCATCAAGTCCAACCATTGACCCTACACTGCAAAGTCACCCCTAAACCATATCACCCAACACCACATGTAAGCGACACTTGAACACATCCAGGGATGGCGACTCAACCACCTCCCTAGGCAGTCGATTCCAGTGTTTGACCACTCCTTCTGTGAAGAATTTCTTCCTAATGTCCAGCCTAAACTTGCCCTGTTGCAGCCTGACTTGCCCTGTTGCAGCCTGACTTGCCCTGTTGCAACTTGTATGACTGCAATCTCTGTATTGCATTTTCCCAATTTATATAGGATGCAGCAGCTAAACTTGCATTACTTTCATATTACTTCTTTTTTTGTCTGTTTGCATTAACCTTGCCTTCACTCAGAACTATTTTTAATACATCTTTAAGGTTTTACACGATTTCTTCATCCAACTCTAACCTTCTCTTCATCTTCCTCATTCTCCCCTCAGCGGAGGAAACTTTCTTCTTCCCAGCTGAATTTTTTCCTGTGGTTGTTTCAGTGCACTGCTTTCTGCTACTCTGTTGCATGGATCTCCTCCCAGTCCTGAATTACTCTCTTTTGTTCAATCAAGTCTTTTTTTTTTTTTTTTTTTTTAAATATAGTTCCCAGTAGAAGACAGTTTATAATCGTGTGAAAAGAAAAAATGACAAAGTATCCTAAACTAGAACATTTCCTCCTCCTATCGTGTTCTACCCCTGTTTGGGTAGAAGTCAAGACACGTGGTCAGCTTTCAAAGCATAAGCTTTTGTAGTTTAAGAGTACTTTTTGTTTTATATATAGTGACATTTCAGTACATTGTTAATATAAATTAATACTCACAACTTTATTTGTAGTTGTGATTCTGTGATTTGTAGTTGTGATTCTGATTTTTGTCACTAATTCCCAGTGACAAAATTTCAAAATTCATATTTTTTGTGAGCACAAATGTTTTTGTAGCAGAAGATTACAAAAAGTAAGTTAACCATAAAGCTAATGAAGAATAGAGTTTCAAGGCTATTCAAGAGATGTCATCATTGCAGTAATTCCTGTGTAGACCAAAACTTTTTTTTTTTGGTCACAGTTATGTGAAATCAACATAATTATGTATCTTAAAACAAAGGAAAAAACAATGTCACAAACTGAGACTGTATTTGCTAACATATACGATGAAATTAAGTGGTAAAAATACTTTAATTGTCTGATCATTGTTTTTCTTATTAATCCATGTTTAATTAAGTGGACTAGCATACTCTTATTATATGCAGCTTTAATGGGTAAATAAGACTTTTCACGAATAATATTCACTTACTTGGAGGTGTAGAAATATGTAGCAGAGCATCTTAATTTAGGGGACAGCATTACTAGGTCTCTAAAAGTACATGTTGCTTTCAGAATTGTTGTCCACAGCTTTATATATATTTTATCTCTCAAGAATGTGCCAGGGATATTTGAAAGCGTATTTGTGAGGGCCACAAGCAGCATTGCTGGATGAATTGAAAGAAACTTCTGAAACGTAATTTCTGTCATATTTTGTGACAGTTTGTAAGGAAGTCCAGTTAATGACTACTTGATTCGGTTGAAATTGGGGTCTTTGCTGACTCAGGAATAACCAGATCTCTTTGGATAGGGCTTCCTACTAGATGGGTGAGAGAATATTAAGGATAAAAAGGTGCAGACTGGCCATTCTGCGTGCGGTTTCTCTTTGTGAGCGCACCTTATATACTAAAGTTATGTGCTTTATAAAAAGCTGTACAGTGGATTTTTTTTGTCTTATGATCAGATCCGTGTGTTCACTTTTCAATAGGCTTTATGAATAACTCGTTAATACGGACTTTTACATACTGTATGGCAATACAAGTGAATAAAATGCAGCCTACAAATGTTGTGCAGTGCAGAGCTGAAATCTTTGCAGAACATGGGAATGAATGGCTGTGCCTGGCCAGAGGGGCATCCAGCCCAGCACCTGGGCTCTGGCAGCAGCAAACATCACACATCTCAGGGAAGAGGGCAAGACCCCAGCAAGCATCTAGTGGGAGTTTTCTTGAATGTTGTAGCAGTATCAGGCTCAGAAAGTTCCTCAGTTTCACACTGAAAAATGGGAGTGTTGAGGTCTTCCGTAACCATCAGTGGATCGTTTTTCTGAGGATCTGCCCAATCGAGGGGCTGGAGCACCTCTCCTGTGAAGACAGACTGAGAGAGTTGGGTTTAGATTGGACGTTAGGAAGAAATTCTTTACCACAAGGGTGGTGAGACACTGGAACAGGTTGCCCAGAGAGGTGGTGGAAGCCCCATCCCTGGAAGTTTTTAAGGCCAGGCTGGATGGGGCTCTTGTTTAAGCCGGGGGGGGATGGGGCTCTTGCCAACCTGGTCTAGTGGGGGATGTCCCTGCCTGTGGCAGGGGGGGTGAAACTAGATGGTCTTTAAGGTCCCTTCCAACCCTGACAATTCTATGATTCTATGATCTCATTTTGAAGCTACGTCATTTTTTAAAATCCACAGGATCCTGTGGTGAGGACTTTCTGATGAACTGCCATTACTCACAAGGCCTGAATGCATATTTGTATTACAGGACAGCTTGTGTTGTATGCCGTGTTGATGGTGTTGACCATCTTTGGGGCCCTAAGAAAATATGTTTGGTTTAGCAAAAGTAGTACCAACCAAAAAACGACCGGACAAGTGTGATATAAGAGAGATGATGAAATGCAGGGTTGTATGTATAGATCCCTGAATTGCTACAGTGCTTTTCTCTCCATTTTGTCTTCTTGCACTAGCTGATGCTTCTGCCCACTCTTGGCTCATTTGATCTTCCTTTGTGCCTTTGACTGTTAAACTTCCTCTGATATTCTTCCAACTTTCTCCACTTTTCAGACCTTTATTTGCAAACAATGGTTAGTGATTTGTGTTTCCATTGAAATTACTTTGTAGAAGAAAATCTGTACTAGCTTTGTAGTTTGTCTGAGGAGGAGAATCCCTCCTTCCACCACCTCAGACTGACTTGTGATGGCCAGATCATCAGAGTTCAGTGGATGTCCCAAGCAACGCATGGGGAAGGTGCTCTGGATGACTGGACCAGGAAACTAGCTGTGAGCGGAAGGAAACTAGAGGTGGGATTCCAGGGCTCAGGAGGATAACAGAAATGCCAAGGAGCTAAGGGGACAGCTAAGGGAAAAGGGGATTTGAGAAAAGGAGCTGAGATTTTGAAGGAACTGGGGCATAGACTGTGCTGATTCGACTACCTTTCTTCTTACCTCTCAGCTGCTTGTGGTCCTTTTTCTGTGTGGACCTGCTCGGTTGGCTGGTGCTTGCTTGAGGAGGCTGTGGTCCACTGGCATGGTGCCCCTCTGATGGGGCAGGCATGCCCATAGCACGATAACTGAAATCCAAGGTATTATTACTAACTTGTCACTTTGCTCTGGCGAAGTGTTTTTGAAGCAGTGATTCCTTTGTGGAAGTCACAAGTATCACAGCTCTCTGAGCAGTGCTGGAGAGCTAGCTTTGATGACAGGTTCTTCTTTTATGAGTTGTCACCATCAGTTTACAGATATTATCAGACTTTTGGCAGATTGCCACTCTGAATTTAAGGATTGATTGTTGACTGCGTTAGTCAACGACAGCTGACGAGTGACTGTCTGTAGGAGATTTTAAAATTCATACCACTGCAGAAATGAATGGCAATATTTTAAAAAAAAAAAAGTTGAAGAAACTCATTTATCAGTTTGTTAATTGAAACTGACTCTTGCTTTATGAGAATACAAATTAGAATATGCTACTCTGCCACAGAGCAAACAGTCTGCGTTGCTGGGTCCGGTGATGAGACTCAATAGTGTTAGGCTGAATTATTTCACTGAAGAGACTATATAGCCTCCAGTCTCATCTTGGTGTTTAATGAGATGGTCTTTGAGCTGTTGCTCTAATCTAATTGTGTATCTTAGTGATATACAAATTGTTTTTCTAAAGCTATAGTGAGGAAGGGATGTATTTCTAAGTAATTATATTATAAAGAGGTATTGCTTTTATTTGTGCATTTGACAGGGGAACGAGATTAATCTCTATAGTAAAACAGCTGGTTGCTTTTTTTTGGAAACAAGGTTTAAATGAGTTTGGATGTTTATTCACCTTATGGCTATATATTATTAGAAGGCCGACTAAAAAAACCCACAAACAAATCACAGCTCATTTGTGAAATAAGTGAAGTGTGAATGTCTTTGACACACAGCATGCACATTTTTCACTGGAGGAGGTGAGAGCACTGTTATTTTTGACTGATGCAGCTCTCTTGATGCCCTCCACTGCCTCCCTCCCTTTTTGCTTCTGGTCTCCAGGGCTTGTTGCTGGTGGTCTTGCCAGGACTGTGAATGGAGAACAGATGCATTGTCCAAGAACCGAGCTAGATTTTTTTGATGGGTGTGAAGACAGGGCCTTTTTTCACATATACCTTTCTTCAGCAATCTTCCCCCCAAATTCATATGAATAATTTGAGGAGTTTGACTTAAACCCCAAGAGCCATTACAGAAAAAGGCACTGAGGTACAGTGTAGAGGTGTTCATATGTTCCAGTTGTATGACTGTATGACCGCTGATACCCTTTTTCCTGATTTGTGTAAATGCTTTCTAGCTAGACACAATGGTGTGGGCTTTTTTTTTCTAAAGAGGAAACATCAGTTCTCCCTGTCTGCTCATCACCTGCAGCAGCAAGCAAATATTCTGTTCTTTTGATAAATTGTAAAAAGATGCCACTAGTTGTACAGTAGACAAACTGGGCATTTTTAATAAAATTGAGCTGACCAAAGATGAAAGAATTGCTGTTAACTACTTCAAAGTGTATGCAGTAGTAATATGGGGAAGCATCTTTCTTTGGACTCATATTTCTGTTCTAATAAACTCATAAAGTGTATAATTTGTTTTTTGTTGTTTTTTTTTAGGTTCATGCTTGTGCACAAAGGAGCTTATTATCCAGAGTAGTTAGTTGGCATGAATAAATTTTTATCAAACTTTTACTGGTTTTGCAAACCAAGAAGGGGAGCAAGGTGCCCAGGGAAGTGGGGATGAGTCTCCCACAGCAAAGTATATGAGCAGCGTCTGAGAGAGTAGACACTGTTGTTTGTGTAAAGAAATCCCTGGGTCTGCTTGTGGATGTCTGGACCCAGAACAAGTCCTGAAACTGGCACCTTCTAAAACTCTGCTCTTCTTATGCTTGTGTTGACATAAGTTCTCTTTGTCATTCACTGAAAGTACAGTTAAACTGACACAGAATCAGCAAATAATTGAAAGCATCTTTGCTGCTGGACAGTTGCAGTTAGTCTGACAACTCTTTTTTTGTTTTTTTTTCTTTTTTAATACAACATCTTATTTTAATCAGACAAAACGTAGTTTGTATTTCAGAAGTAAATTGTACTTCTAACATGGTGTATTTTTACCGATCTAGAAATATTGACATCCTGATTATTTCATTTTAAATATATGACTTCAGCGCCTGGAGGGAGTAGTTTCTAAATGAATCTGCTTTGACCTAGCAACAGCAGTTACACGCCTTGCATGCTTAGCAGTTCACACTTTTTTCTCTTTAGTACTAGGTATCTTTTATTGGTTCAGCTAAAATAGAAAATCTTGAAATTTTTTTTTCCTCCTCAAATACCGTTGATGGAGAAACTAAATAACACATTTGTGAAAAATAATATTTTACCTAATGAGTAAAATAATATTTTACCAGGGGACAGATGAGGAGAAATCCTCTTGATAGTTACGGGATATGAGGCATCAGACCCACCAGCATTTACATCTTAGTCCTTATTAGTACCAAGACTAATCCCATGTAAGTCAGTATCCTTTTTGTAATGAAAACCACAGCATCCCTAAATGTGTGCAGATTTAGTATCTAGATGAAGAGTATTGGTCCTTTACTTCCGTTGTGGAGAAACAGGATTTTCTTTTTTTGTGTGTCTTGAGTAGAGCTGTTTTTTGAAACTTGGCTAGGCTATAGGAGCCTGATTACATAAAGGGGCTTCGTTGACAACCAGGGAGACAGAGAAGTCTGAGTTTCCAGTACCAATGTTTTGTTTTATTCTTGTTCAATTTCTGTCCATTATATTCACGTATTTATGGGTATTTCTGAGATTTTTACAAATTAAAAGAAAAAAGAAGAAAGCTTGTGTTTCTTTAGTGCAAAAGTACAATGTTCCTAGGTGTTGGAATACCTGCTGTTGTACTATGTGCAAGAAAAACAGCTTTTGAGAGCCTTTGGTGTGGTATCTGGCCTTCATTTTGCTTCCTAAATACACAGATGTAGTCTTACAGACAAACCTGAATTAAAGCTAGCTGTTAGTAATGTGCTTGTAACAATCTGTAGGTTAGTAATATCCATTAACTATGATACAACCCACATAAACTGATTGAATTTGGATAAGAATAATTCATAATGCTTGAAATGTCACCATTGCAGAAAATGAGCTATCAAAACATTGGACCAGGCACTTTATGCTCCTATATATGTGAGTGCACAGAATTTCTCTGAGCAGACAGTCCCTGCTGTGAGCCATGAGCAATTTATAAGGACAGATTCATATTGGTACATGACATCATAAGATATACTGCTTAGGTAGGAGTATGAATTTGACTGCCAGAAGCTTCCTCCCAACGCTTTTTTTTCTGAAACATAAGCAAATTTAGCAGGAAAGCTACAACGGACTATTAAATTTATGTACTGCTCTGATGTATTATGTGTTTGATCTATTTATTTTAGTTCAAATTAATGAGAATTAGATGTGTCCAGGTCTTAGCTGGAAGGCTTCTAAAGGCAGCAAAATAAAACAGTTGAAGAGCAGTTTATCTTAGGATGGCTAGTGCTACAGTAATGTTAGGGAGCAATGTTTCCTAACCATTCTGCTTTCTGAGTGTAGCTTTTAAAACACACTGGTCTTACTGCGGAGTATCTTAGAATTAACAGCCCTTTGTTTCATATGCTTAGTATGTTTATTTTACACAAATAGAAAGTTTCCACCTTGTTAAACAACACACTGCAGTTCAGTGAGATCAAATATATCAGAAGTCAATACTGCTGATTTCTTTTTTACTGAATTGCTCCATCAATTAGAAGAATGATGTTTTCTGCTCTTACGGAGTTGTCTCAAATCTCTGGTCTTCCCCTGGAAAGGTGGTGATGTCTCATAACTGTGTGCTATCAGCAAGTGAGCTTGTGGGACTCCATAAAGCTGCTAGTGGCAAAAATGTTTTGGGTTGCAGCATTAGGTTGTTACTGCTCCAAATGTTATGATAAAGCTAAAGGAATTGGGTTAGATCTAAGATTTTATTTACACGGTGAATATTACGTAACATAAAATAAGTGTCCTGCTATTGGATATTTCAAAAAATCAGAGAGTCGAAACTTCAAATTTATTCTGGTACTAAATGAAAACCACTAATCTAGAATTCAGTTTTCACCTAATTTAGAATTAGTTGCCTAGAATTTAGTAGAAAGGCGTCTTTAGAATTAGAATCTATAGTTTGCAACCTTGTCATCAGTCTTGGCAAGTGGCTAGAGATTAAGTCAATGTCAGAACCAGAACCTCTTTCCTGTACAGCAAAAGTATGTTGTCAGACCATTGAGAAGAACCCTGTCCTACAGCTTTCTGTGCTGTGCTATACATACTATACGGATAAGCAAAAAATACATGCTCTAGGGCTGTTGTTTTGTCAAAGCAGTAACATGAAGGAGCAATTCCTTTCCTACCTTACACTCGCAAGGAGTCAAAGCACTCTTCCCTTCATGAGGAAGGCAGGAGAATTGGGTACAAGTGAACACGGAACATAGATTTAGATACTTTTACTGTATCTAAAACAAATGAAATGCAAAATATTACAGAACATTATTTTCCACATAAACATTATAAAATGAAACTTTAGAAGAGAGAGGTAATGAATAACACTTTCTGAATTCTGCTGGATGATAAAAAAAATCAATATTCCTAAATTATGTAGCTGGTGATAGGTTTATGAATTAATTAGAGGTGGAGTTGACAGCATATTTTTGAGGAGTCAAGTACTACAGAGACGGAAAGCAATATTGTTTTGCTTTAAAGTTCAATAATTGTCTAAATTTTTTCTGTAGTTTGCTCTTGTGTTTGAGTAAATTTATTTGAATTCTCCAGGTGCTTTGCCCACATGACTGCAAGAAGAGTAGCTAGTTAAAGAAGTGACTGCTGCAGAGGACAGCATGACCACCATGAAAAGAAGCTGCCTCCTTGCACTGCTGTTGGCAGGACTTGGAGTATTGGGAATATTGGAGCCAAGAACAACAGAAGATATTCACTGCCACAGGGCTGAGCACCCAGTTATTGCATACAAAGGTAAGGGGGAAGCACAAACTAAACTTTTCCAGAAGTAGTCTAAAGATTGTGTAATCCTTTCAGAAACCTGTTTTTAACACATAATAGTATGAGGGGAAAAAAAAAGTGCATTCAGTGCTGTTATGTATTCCATACAAGTGAAACTTTGCAAGTCTAGATGTATTTAAGTTTGGTGTTGAATATGTCATTTAAATGCAAGTGACTCATTTTCCTCTGTGATTAAAACCAGCCTCCGCTGTCGTGTGAGGTTCTTTCTTTCCAGGTGCAGGACTCTGCATGCATACACTTAATTTCATGAGGTTGCTCTTGGCCCAGTCCTCCAACCTAAGTCTCTCTGGATGGCAGCCCTGCCCTTGAGCTTATGAACTCTTTCTCTGAATTTGGTGTTATCTGCAAACTTTACAGACCACACTCTGTTTCCTCCCCTTGTTCATTGATTAAGGTGTTAAGCAGGACAGGTCCCAGGATTAAATGCTGTGCTATTCCACTTGTTACTGGCCTCATGGTGGAGTAAAGTCCATCAAACGTTTACTCTCTGGCTTTGATCATACAGCTGGCTTTTTACTCATCTGATTGTCCACCTGAAGAGACATCCTAACTCACAGTGAGATAGTTGAAGGCCTTGAGACAAATGGCATCCCTTGTTCACCCCTCATCATTAAAACCATTTTATTATAGAAGGTAGTTGGGTTGATGAGGAATGATTTACCCTTGGCAAATCCATATTGACTGTTCTCAGTCACCTTCTCTTCCATTTATCCAGTGAAGTACATTCCAAGAGGACTAACTACATAACTTTCCCAGGAGCTTCAGTGACACATTGGCTGGCCCGTAGTTCCCACATTCATTTTCCTGCAGTTACTGAGGACCTACTTTAACTCTTTGACTTCTCAGAGAGAAAGAGTGGCCGGTTATCTCAGTGTCCGTGTGCAGCTTGTCTGATCCCATGGATTTATAGAGGTTGACAACTTGTAAGTCATCCTTGACTCAGTCTGCATCTCCTGCTAGTTGTTCCTGAACTCCTTTACTGAACACCAAATTCCTTTGAGACCTTGTTGGTGAAGACTGAAACAAAGGAAGTATTGAGTCCCTCAGCAACATTTATGTCTGCTGGCACTAGATCGCCTGCCCAATTCAGCAACAGGCTTACATTTTCCCTGTTCAAACTGTCTTTATTATTGTAGCCGTAGAAGCTTCTCTTGTGGTCCTTGACATTCCGTGCAAGTCTTAACTCCCACTGACCTTTGTTTAACCTGAAGTAATCCTTACATGCCTCCCTGGTGTTTTTAAAATCCCCCTTGATCACCTTGTCCCTGTGTCCGCCTCACACGTGCAGCCTTCTTCTGTTGAAGCTCCACAATGAGTTCCTTGCTTCTCCAAGCCAGTCTCTTCATCCATATGGTTGTCGTGTGTGTTGGGATGGACCACTGAGGAACAGTTGGAACAAAGCTAAGAACACTTCGAGGATGTTGTCAGAAACCTGAGGCATTTAATAACTTAGCTGATTTTTTAAAATTTATTTGATGTGAGATTTTTCCATTAATGTCGCAACTTAGAACAAGTTCCAAATAGTTTGTAGCTATGAGGATGTAGGGATTAAGATGTATTATTATATTACATATTGCATTCCTCTTGTTTTTCTAAGAAAGCACTTGTGTAACTTTTTTTTTTGTTCAAAAGAATTAAGATTTATTGAATTTTAATTGAAAAAAGATTTGTTTCCATTCTTTTCATGAAATTAGAGAAAATAATGTTGTGCTTCCTACAGAAAGCATTTTTGTTCTGCCGTTTTAATGGTTTAATAAGAGTAATAGTACCAGCTGTCCCTTTCTTCAGTAGACTGGAGAATGAACTAAAGTGGTTATATCCTGTACTTGGGAACATCTAACAATCAATCTGTTGGGAAGGAGAGACCTTTATCTCTCATTTATTGATGGACTAAATAGTATGATTTCTTCTGTGAAATATCTGGTTTTCTTAGCACTCGTGTGTACAGTTTAAAAAATGTTATTTTAATAATAACTTGGATACACAATGCTGTAAATTGAAGTAGCACAGTTAAAATTCTGGTAGATAGTTGTTTAATTTCACAAACTTAAGGGAACACTGCATGTACTTTTTTATTAGTATATGCAACTGTAAAAGCAAATAATTGTAATTCATTACCAGGGACACATGCTAAAAGTTGATGAAAAATGTGTTGTTTAACAAGTCTGCTTCAGTCAGCATTTAGAAGAGTAGCTTGAACTTAGTATTATCCTGCCTTTTAGTTATTGTTCTCTGTAGTTTTTAATGTCTAGTGATGTCCTTCCAGTTCTAAGTTATTATGCTAAAGTGCTTTGAGGACAGAGACATCCACTGTTGTCTTGTTTCAATTGTTACTGATCAAAATCAGTTCCTTTTTGTGGTAAATATATGTGAGGAATTCAATTATATGGAAGCATTTATTGTTAGATTGTGAATATGAGATTTAGTAAGATTTTCAAAGCCAGACTTCCACTTGATCTTTTCTGGTAAAAACATTGTTAAGCAGTACCTCTCCATGACATACCTTAGATTTTGTGAACTGACATATCTTGAAAAAGTTTGCTTTCTCTTAAAAATGCCCTGGCAAGCTGTAGTTCATACTCATGACAATAATCCATCAGGAATCATCAGTAAAACTTGAAAAGTATGTGTAGAAGCATATTTGCAACTCAATATACGTGATAGCCAGGTCACATAACTGGTGTGGGCCTAGTGGTTGACTTGTAGTTACAGGACTGCTAGTTAAGGGGAAAACAGAAGGTAGGAGACCAAAGGAAAAGATGACTGAGAGGTTTGTCTTTGAACCCATATGCTAGAATGAACTACTTGGGGATATCAAAGCATGAAAAAGAGATGTGTGTACAAAGAGAGCGCTATCTTGTGAAGGAATCCTGCAGTAGGAATTGGGCAGGGTTCATCCAGCCCTCTTCCTGATTTCTCTATTCTTCCTGCAGCATTTACTGACTAAATGAATGCCTATAGGAAAATACCCTCTGTTTCTGTTGACATTATCAGTGCTTCTAGACCAACACAGGGTCCTGAAATCAATTCTTAACAGCTATGAAACATGTAATTTGAATGCTGCATTAATACCCGATTCTTTAAAGTTGTCTTAGAATACTGTTAGATCCACCAGAGCTAAATGCTGTGTGAGATGCCAAACATCAGCCGAGGCTGAGTGGTATTGAGTGGTAGGTAGTTTAAAGCTTGTGAACTTGGTACTAACTTTGCAGAGTTATCAATTCTTTTGTTTTATTTATAACTGACTACACCCTGGTTTTGTAGTTTCTGGTATGCCAAAACAGCAATATACTTACTTGATTTGTCTTCCTTTGAGAGGCATGTTAGATGGAGTGTAAACTATTAAATAAAACTAATGGACTGAGAGTTTGGTATAGTGTAGGGATGAATAGCTGCAAAAAACTAATAGAAAGAAAAAGTAGTCCATGGGAGTTGTGAAATATTGAAAGGGAGCATTTCTCTTTAAAGAACTTATTTTCATTCCCACTGCCCATCAAAAACAGCTCACTTAGGTGATGATCCTGTCAAACTGCATGTTGTAGAGAAGCCTATACTGTTTCTACTGCTGATTCTCCCAGCTAAATAGTTTTAGATGCAAGACTGTGATATATCTCCTGATATCACATGGCAAGAATTTCACTCACCAGTTGAGAACATTTACTCATGTGCTGGTGGCAGACGGAAGAGAAGTTGTAGAACCAGGGGTGATACAGGCACTTGCAAAGGATTTTTGACTTGATCTTAAAATCTCTCTCATTTTATGTATCATATACAGTAGTAATAATCACATTGTAAGTTGTTTATCTGCATAATTAATGTTAGGAATGCGTAACTCACCTTTTCTCTCTCTGAGAAACTATAATAAATAAGAAAGTTTACAGTAAATCTGAAAACATTTCAGCTCTGAAATCTGTTGTCATAGGTCTTCTCTATGCAGAATTATATGCTTTGGGTCTCCTTTGGAAGCTGGAAATTTCCTTCTCATTATTTCAGGTTGATAGTCACTGTCACAGAGACCAGATTTATACAGAAGCAGACCTCTGCGTATGGGATGGATTGCCAGGATCAGCCCTCAGTTCAGTGTTTTGTGTGGTGGGACTAACTGTGATGATGCATAGTCTCTCTTTTTAAATTCCTTCTCTCCTCTGCCTCCAGAAGTACAAAGGTTTGCTAGTATGTTGAAATTTAGGCTTAAACCCAAAACATTTGTCTGCATATGTTACATGCATGTACTGAGGATTCATCAACTGTGCTAGCATAAGAGGTTATACATCATGTGCAATTTATAGAATTGGCTGAAAGGAAACAAGGTGCAGGTGAAAGAATGGACCCGCAGAGGCTCATAGTGTGAGATTATTGGTCTTTGCATGCATTTCCATATGTTTACAATGTGTAAATAAGTATATTTTTGCTTGAAAGAACTTGAGAGTTAAGAAAGAAGAAAGGCTGAAATAAGCTGATCATTAAAGATAGAACTTAAAATTTTAAAAAATAAAATTGTAAATTTATCTGGATAAGATGTCTTCTGAATTTAGATATGAAATGTTAGCCCTCTACAGCTAGGGTTTAGTGATGGCTAACTTCTTGGAAAACACAGTCCTAATATAGTTAAGGGATTTGTTTAACCTAAACAGTTAGAAAGCACTGTGGAAAACAAATTTCCTCTGGGTAGGAATAGCAAGGGATAAATCATAGGCAAACAGTGTTTAGAAAAATAAGATGCCTATGTGAAACAATGACTGTTTATAAAGGTTGAATATTCTCATGGATAAAACAAAGCAAACCATTTGAGCAGTGTAATGTTTGTCTAAATATTTCCATAGGTTTGAAAGCACTTAGTGCCTTGCTCTACAGAACCTCTGTGGTAGCTCTCTGTGAAGCTGATACTTCGTTAAAGAAAAATGTAAAAATATTTACAGTCACACCTTGTTTCCCCCCACATTTGCAGAACTTTGAAACTGTCAGACCTGTCAAAACTGGCACCGTCAGCTGAAGACTCATGCTGTAGGCAGTCCCTTTCCATGAGGTAGAACTGAAGGCACCATCCCAGCAGCTTAGTGGTGTGTGACAGTAAGCTGGAAACAAAGTTGACACAACTCCAATTTCAGGTGTGAAGTTGTTAGTATTGACTGTCCTTCAGTTTGCCTGCATAAAGTTGAATTTCTTCAGTTTTTCTATCACAAAGTGCAGTTATGAACTTGTCTTGCTTGATACTGAGATCATCTGCTCTGTGGCAAATCTCATTCTTTTATGGTCCCGTAATGTAATCAGAATTTAAGGTTGTGCTGCCTCAGCAAAAAAGCATCAGTGGATATAATTTTAGAAGCTGTATTTAGTGATATTTTAAATATGTGCTGTGCTGTAAAGAACTTATCTGTTGAATAAACATGCTCAAAAATAACATCTCAATCCATAGCAGAAATGAACATAAACCCTTCATTTGTACTTGAGGTTAACCAAAAAAGAAAAATAGCATAGTTATTTTTGACTCTTTGGTACAGGAATCCTAAGAAATATTTTTTTAACCGTATTGTCAAACCATCACAGAATTCCCTCACTTGTTGTTTGTCTAAGCAATACAGACACGGTACATCGCTCTGCTCATTTTATCGTGTGGTTTGTATATGGAGTGTGTGCACTTAATGTGTGCCAAGAGGAAATAACGTGTGGGCTGGATGAAGAAGGATACATGGTGTATGAATTTGCTTTTTGTTTGTACTCACTTTTCTTTGCCCTACTCTTCCTGCGAGATACAGTTTAAACTAATAGTAGTCTGCTATGCTGTGCAGTTTTTACTGTTTTTAACTTCTCTTTTCACTGTTTTTCAAAAATAAATTTTAAAGACCTCCTGCCAGATTCTGCAGTGGGATTGAGGTGTATTGCTTCCATCTCCAATCCTCTTTTGGATTTTTCTCTACGTAGAGATGATTCATCAGTAAGGAGAAGTAGATTGCTACATATTGCAGCTTTGGTTTGCCTAGATGATAGGACTATGAGATTGCTTGCACTACCCTGCCATGAACCAGCCTTTCTTAAGGAAAAAAGTAGTTTTTCCACCAGTTGTATATTTTTTTGTATCGAATCAGGTTTGCCTTTACTTTTGTACTGGAGACTAAATGCCTGCTGTGGATTGGCAACTTTCAACTGCTTACTGTTAATTTTAAAAATGGTGGCTTCAAAGACTGAGGGATACTATCCCCTTACTATTTCTCTGAATCACTCAGTGTCTTTGGTGTGCATTTCCATCAAAATCAGGGTATGGCAGGGGCTGAATGCTCTAAGCAAAGGACTTGCATACCTGCTAACTTTTTTTTTTTTTTTGTGGAAGCGATTTAAAATAAGCATCAATTTACAGTTCTTTTGGCATCCCAGCCAAGTACTGGACCATCATAGAACATTAATAGTTTTAATAAGTTTCTGATAATTACAGCAGTGGCTGCAATGGCTAGTGAGCTGCACATGTCCTGTGAGCTTTTCCAAAGCCTTTCCGTGGCTGGTTTCTTCCATGTTGCCCTAATGTGGAAGTTCGGAGTGTGTGAAATTTCCTGGTTGTTAATGAAGCAACAGGACAAGTGAGAGGCAACTCCTGCCACATTCTACTAGCTGTGTAAAGTGGGCAGATGGAATTAAAATCTGGTTTTTTTTCTTCTTTTTTTCTTCATCTTCAGAAGAGGTGCATTTTAATGGAGATAGGCATTTTTACTGAAAGGTTGTAAAGCATCCAAACAGGAATATGTTGAAGAAACA
Source organism: Apaloderma vittatum (assembly GCF_000703405.1). Classification (NCBI taxonomy): domain Eukaryota; kingdom Metazoa; phylum Chordata; class Aves; order Trogoniformes; family Trogonidae; genus Apaloderma; species Apaloderma vittatum. The sequence goes on along the minus strand of NW_009722065.1, from coordinate 6,024 downwards.
AATCAGCAGCCAAGAAATTGAGCTCTTAAGCAGATGAGGTTCTGTCATGTTCTAGAAGTTTTGGTGTATATAAAGACAAGAGGAAACACAATATTGCTTTGATTTTTCTCTATTTTCTTTTTTTTCCTGCCAGACAGTAGTATTTTTTTTTTCATAAGATGTTCAAGGTATACTCTGTCCCTTCTGTTGGCAACTGTCAGTGTGAGTGTTGCACTGATCTACTTCTTGTAAAAGGCATTAATGAAGTATATTAATTGTTTATAAATCATCTGGCACAGCATGAATTAACGTTTTGCTGAAATTTTAAGTTCTATGTGCATAATCTCCACACTGGTTCATGTGAATTCGGTTTTCCCTCTTCAGAGATTGCATCCAGAGTGCTCATGCAGCCTGCCTGACCTCTTGCGACAGCTGCCACAACAGGGCTCTGTTCTTGGCAAGAAATGTCCTTAATTTGGTTCTTCTCACTAGACTGCAAGTTCATGAAGGATGTGACAATAGCAGTTACTGGCCTTCTGATCCCAGGCAGCTCTGTTGTTGTACTTGGAAGTGACCAAATTTCTGAAAAGACTCATTCCAGTGGTCTCACCTTTCAGGCTCTTCCAGAGAGACTTTGTGTTTATTTGACAGAATGATGGAAGTAGACAAGTGCAGTCAGTGCTTCTTCAAAGTAATTTTTTTTTTCATGCTTTCTTTCCTGCCTTCCTTCTGCAGCACTGCTCATTTGCTATTGGCAAGACTCTAGGATGCTGAATAGCAACTGATTTTGTTTGTGCAGATGAACAGAGAGTCATTGAACAGTTTTGATTGGAAAAGACCTTGAAGATCATAGACTCTAACCTTTTCCTAGCCCTATCAACACCACTAAACCATGTCCTTCAGCACAACATCAACCCTTCTCTTAAACACCTCCAGGGATGGCGACTCAACCACCTCCCTGGGCAGCCTG